>NW_028301628.1:4545454-4848484 GCF_987345545.1 Pholcus phalangioides | reverse complement strand
AAATGAACCTTTTTTCAATTGCGTTGACGAACCTCAGTGAATTTTGCTGTCCAATAATAGGCATTCTTCGCTAGCGGACAAAAATTTTGGTTCCCATGGGTGTCAGTCATTCTGAATTTCTACTATATATGCCACAGAAAGGCGGCAGGAACGTAGGTAGGACCTACTTTCGAGAGGGGGGGGGGGAGGGTGACACACATGCTAATTTAAGGTTTCAGAAGAGCACAGAGAACCTCTCCAAAGAAAGTTTGAGATTTTAACCTGAAAAAAAGTGTTTCAAACTCACAGAAGTTGATCGAAACAATATTTAAAGATTTTAATAATTGATTTAAATTGATTAATGATTAAATTGATTAATGATTAAATTGATTAATGATTAAATTGATTAATGATTAAATTGATTAATGATTAAATTGATTAATGATTGATTTAAAGTAAACTATTTTAACTTTTTTTCACAATTTTATGTGAATTTTTGATCGTTCCTCCCACCCTGTATTTTTCTAAAGAGGAGGAGGATCAGGTTTTTACAAGATGTTTAAGTGGGATATGGTTAAAAAAACATTGGGAACCATTGGTTTAATACATAGTTTCCCAACCTTTTTCCTCCCATCGCCCCCAACGAAATCTAACCCATAGCATCTAATGATATACCGGTAGCTTCTACCGCCCCCCTGGAACATTCCATCGCCCCCAAGGGGGCGTTAACGCCCACGTTGGGAATCACTGGTCTAATACCTTACCGCAATAAATGGCGAGACAATCGATAGATAAAACATTTATGTTATCTGTATTATATTTTGTGAAGATATTTCCCTTATAATATTAGAGGCCACTGTTATTTTCCTTTTCATTGCACATCCTTTGATCCTATTTGGTTTTGCTCCTTGTTAATATCACTAAACGGGCTACGGACAGCCAATATTGGCAGCAGCAGCAGGATTTTATGGATCCACGTAATACAATAAACACTTTCGCTGGAGGCGCCTGTTTTAGTCGCGTGCAATTCGGTTTTCATCAATAACGTTATATGGTGTGCGTAGTATAGCCTATATACCTACGTATTACTCTTCCTACCATCGCATTCTTTCCACAAGCCTTACGCCTTATATCCGCGTTGCTTCCTTTTACCTTCCTATTTGCGCTTTGCTTTCACCTATTTACCACGCTCATGACATTCCAGCTGGGTGCCTTCTCTAGTCCCTTCCAACACGTTTATGACTTCTAGAACGTTCGATCAATTCAGCCGTGAATATTAAAGTGCTCAGCGATTAGGCGGGTCGGTGAGGAAAGTTTTTTTGTTGCATTTTTCCGTGCAATAAACTAACATTGGACACGTTCGATGTGAATGGATCGTTTTAAATGTTTCTTGAACAAATATTTTCTCTTGTATCGGTGTTGTGGAATTCACGCAAAGTGATTTTTTTTTTTGTCGGAATTAGATGAAATGGATTCATATCACATGCGAAATCACAGGTATTAAATGAAATATATTGCATACGTTTTCTCTAGTTTGAGAAGAAAAGGTTAATTTGATTTGTGGATTGAGACGTTTTGTATTTTTTTATATATATTTATGTCACAAATCTCGAAATAATTGTGGGTAAAATCTTCAAAAACGCACAGAAGTAAATTTTATGCGCTTTTTGAATAGGATTTACGGATTCACTGACAGTTAATTAGACACGAGCGAGTGAGCAGTGACCGAGTGAATGACCGAATGAGTACTTGAGTGACAGTGTTTATTGAGTGAGCGAGTGAAAGAGCGACCTAATAATGGGTGAGTTTCGGTGATTCACACTGACAGAGTGAAGGGCAGAGTGAGAGTGTGGGTAAATGAGTGAGGAACCCCTATAATGAGTGTGAGAGCTAATTCATTGACTCATTTTTTGACTTACTCACTCACTGACTTATTTGCTTAATTCAGCATTCCCTAGCTGACTTATTTGCTTAATTCAGCATTCCCTAACTGACTTATTTGCTTAATTCAGCATTCCCTAACTGACTTATTTGATCCCTTCAGCAATCACTCATTAACTCAATTGTCCATTTGCTCATTAACTCATTTGTCCATTTGCTCATTAACTCATTTGTCCATTTGCTCATTAACTCATTTGTCCATTTGCTCATTAACTCACTCACTCAATTGCTAAGTCACTCGCTATCCCAATTACTAACTTGCTCACTCACTCATTTGCTCATATGGTCACTGCCTTGGTCAATTGCTAAAACATTCGCTCGTCCACCCAATGACTTAACTGCTCATTCGCTGATTCCTTTGTTCACTTGCTAAGTGAATCTCTCACTTGGTCACTGACATCGCCGTGCATAAATCAACAGATCTTAACAATAATATCAAACAATAGTTTCCCTAAACAAAGTTATCTTAACAATACCTTGCTTGAATTAACTGATCGTAAAGATACACTGCTCAAAACAATAAGGGATGCGTATTACTTATTTCAATTAGTTAAAATTTAGTTGATGATTAACACTTGTGACAACTCTTTGCGAATATCTACCAATGCTCTTTGTCAGTATTTTATCAATTAAGATAATAAAAAATCACAATTAAATGAAAACTACACTTCTCCTAATTGTTTTGAGCTGTGTAGATTAACAAACGGACAATTGCAAAAGCCTCAACAAACATGTGATATCAATAATACCATGCTTAAGCAAACGGATATTAACAATGGGTTGTTCGAACTAAGGAGGTCTACCAACGCTTTGTGTTTGAAAGAACAAATCTTAGCACCGGCTAAATCAATACAATCAATCCAATCAAATAATCTATAATATTATCGGGATAAACATCGTTAAACTGAACAACATTGAGTCAGTGTTAATAAAAGCTGTTTTACAAAGCGGAATTTCTTCTATTAATAGTTATATTTTAATTAAAACAAATTATTTGATCTCGGATTATAGATAAATTTTGAAATTCTACTATACACATGATGCATCACAGGAAAGAAAATCGCACATCCGAATACAGAAAATTCAACACAAAAAGCAATTCGAGTATAGATCTCAAAAATACGTCGATTTCATTATTTATTTTCAGGAAGAAAAATCACATAAATTTATTTACCCATGAATAGAACAAAAACAAAAGGCTTCAAAACAGATTTCCCGATTTAGACCGAATGCAGTTAACCTGAGAATTCGGATTAGATTTCACTATAAAAGTAAAATAAATAAAGAATTCAAGAAATAGTTTCATTTTCCCTTCTGATTCGAAAGCTGTGAATGCAAAAAACCGCAATAAATCTTCTTTTTATGCGTTTGATTCAGCACTTTTATTTACGGATTCTGTATAGTTTTATAAAATAACTCAAAAAATAGACTATAAATATTTTATAGGCCATTTTAATACTCATATAAATACGAGATTTATCTATTTCCATGGAATTCAATCTTTCTTCTTTTTTTTTCTTGTGTAATCTCAAAGTAATTCGTTTAGAAAAAACTTGAAAAGAGATTATTTTTCATAAAATTCCAAAGAAAAATGCATGGAACTTCAGAAACCTATAGGAAATATTCGAAATAAGCAGAAATTACTACACATGGCAGCAGTTTTCCATTTCGGCGTATGAAAATGATGCCTAGAGCAAATTCCAAACAATTTTTAGAAACGGAGATATACGATGGATTTCGATTCTTCTACAAACTCGCATCAGCCTTCAGGGTGACTCCAGAAATGCACTCACTACACAATAGAAGAAGAAGAAAAAACACGTCTAACCAAGTAAATATTAATATAAATAAATATATTTTCTGAAGTCTGACTTGTTTACTCATAAATCTTTGCTATTCTGTGATATTGAAATGGGTAATTCAATACCAACGCGGGAGATAATGTGTTGATTCGGGTTTCCCTCCAAATAAAAACTTGAGTTCAAATATACAGCTTATTGTTTGCAGTTTTAATCTAGTATATTTATATATTTATTTACCGGAAGGTAAACAAGAGATATATGTATATACAAATGGTGAATGAAAATGATGCTGACAAAAAAGTTCAAGCACATAAAATATAAATTTAATTAAAATTTGACCACTGGCGATAGAATTTTGCTCTTGTATGCATCTTTCAAGATTTATGTTCTCGAACGTATTAAGTATAAAAATATGTTTCGGCCTCTGGTGCTCACTATTGTATAAGCATGATTTCGGGACCACTCATTTTCGCGAATTCACCTACCTATACTATCACCCGTTTGTTCCTCACATTCAAATAAATACTCCAGTGTATTTAAGCCACTCTTTTGTTCACTACCGTGCTCTCACACACTCTCTAGGTCATTCGTTTGCTCGTTTACATGCTTTCAACGATCTAGGTCACTCTATTGTTTGCTCACTGCTCACTGACCTGCCCCCCTCCCCCCACCCTCACTATCCAGGTTACTCTTCTGGTCATTTACATGCTTTTATACTGTTTCGGTCACTCACGTGATTTTACATTGTCTTGGTTACTCAAAAAAAAAAAAAAAATCACGTTTCATTGTTCTGCTCAAATATGCAAATATGTCTGGAATTCTGAAAAATTATGAAAAATGCATTGAAGTTACCGAAAATGATGAAAAATGCTCTATCGTACATAGATAGCTAGAAATATGCAAAATCATTAAAAAGAATATGCAAAGTCACAGAAATTGGAGAAAAATTAATTAGTTTTAAACATGTTGAGGAAATAGGCCTTTATTTATGAATAGCTAACAATTATGTAGGTTGAGGAGTCAGCATGATATATTCCCTTCGAACTAACACTGTTTATGGGTAAAGTAACATACTTCTAAAGTATATTCTGATTGTTGTTGTTCAGACAAAAATGATCACCCCGATTGTTTTCTTATATTTGGTTACTAAGTATTTCATCGGTTACACGAGGGATAGCGTTTATTCTTCCATGGTCCATCTGCAAGCGAGCAATCCTGTATAGTGAAATCACGAGGGAATAACAAGCATCTGTGCTTCCTCTGTGAGGCAACCAAATCGTACCCTTGCGTATACGCCGATCGATACGTAGCCATATACACTCCAGGCATCAAACAGCCTTTTCTTAAATGGTCTGGAGGGACAGTTCACATTAAGTGTTTTTCCCCGTTTTCAAATTAAAGTAAAAGATGTCTCGGTTCTGTAGATATCTTCATGGGGGTGTTGGTATGATCTTTAATTTACGAATTGGTATTAATTCTTCACGTATAAAATATATTATCTCAGTTTATTATACTCTGCATGGTAGAGGGTGATTTCTATTAAAGTTGAAATTTCAAAAGTCTGTCAAATAAGAACTGCCATCTAGAATGACTCGTAAATTTACGTGAATACTCCTGAAGCAATGGAGTTTGGTTCAGCGCAGAAGAAAGATAATATTTACCGATAGGAAGCGCTGTACTTTCAAAAGCGGTAAATGTGCTGGCAAAATGGAAACACTGTCAGTCAGTGCAAAATGACAATTTAATTAACATCCGAAAATATGATAATTCATGGAAACAAACATCACAAAAATGAAGTCGCAAAACAAAATACTTGCCACATTGTTTGCGAAAAATATTCTATATGTTTTCGACAGTGTTCAGCTACGAGATGGAAGTCAGCACTGCATAATTCTTAACACATCATAGTGTTACGGTGGCAAAGCTTTGAATGCGGTGCAATTTCATGCGTATGTAATGCGGGCGTTCAAGTCAGCTAAGTTCCCAATCTGAACCCCGTACGCAACATTTCTGATGATTATTCCACAGCATTACCACCTGATCAGTTGTGGAAAATGCACAGTTTTGAGTTTCAAACTCCTAGCAGAATACGGTGCAGAATACATTGAACATTTGCTGCGTAAGTCATGAGATTTGTAACTTCCATATTTGTGATGTTCCCATCAATTATGAAATTTCACGCGGTCAATTCAATGTCATTTGCCATAGCTGACTATTGTTTCCATTGTGCGAGGGAATTTCTCCCGTCACCTATTTCAGCATCACCTATTGCTGGATTTTTAAGTTCTTTTTTTTAATTCGATAAATTTAATTACATTATTTCAAGATTATTCATGTTGATTTTCAAATCATCCTGGCAGCAATTATTATTTTATAGCGTTTTAAAATCGCTACTTTAATTATAATCACCCTGTATATGTGATAACTCCATGTGAGTAAAACTTGTAATAGTCAATGAAGTAATTTTAAAACGAAGTCACAAAATTATTTAATAATTTTGACCCAGTGATGGTAACCCCTGGGAAATTTCTTGGCGTTCGTTGGAAATTTTGAGAGTTCATCAAACAAAAGAATTTTTGTTGAGAAAAAAATATATAAATGCAAAATAAATGATTTTCTAGTGTAAAATACTTGACTGCGTAATTTCAGCGTTAGATGACAGGACAATTTTCGGAATGTGTGGGAAAAATTTAGTCTAAAGGGAACTTTTCGAGGGAAATTTTGCTTTACAAGATTACCATCAGTGTTTAGACCAAAAAGGCTGAGTATCGCCTCGAATCGGTCACGATTTATGTCGATATCCCTTTTAAAAATTAGTGTATTCTTTCCAATGTTTCATCTTCAAGATCAGATTCATTACGTCGTTTATGCTTTTGAGCGGTTTGTTCCCTATAATGGGTGCATAATTGATCACGTGACAACAATTTATTGAAGATTAATGTGAATAATATATTCGATGACTACTTACTTTGAGAGTAATGCAAATTACATCAATTAAAAATGTTCAGTCACGATAAGCACAAAAACAACTAAGATTGCCCTACAAAAAATAAATAAATAATAGATCTTTATAGTAAAATAAGGTAGCGAGAAATGTAATAAGGGGTGAGGCTGATAACAAACACTTTTTGATTTATATTTTTACATTTATTTCATATATGGAATAATGTAAATAGTCATCATCCCTATTCTTTTATACCAACCAATGCACTACCACATTTGATTGGCTGAAAAATGATGAAGGAGTTATGAAACCTGCCTTTGTGTCCTCTACGCCACCTCGATATACGAATGAAGATTCAAGGTGATACATTCATTTTAAAAATTCAAACATTGAAGGAAAATCACAGCTTCAGTTGCATCTATGTTCATGGTGTCATTCTTATCACTACATAAATACTCACACCATCTACACCTGAGAAACACCAAGCATCGTACTTAGACCAAGATAGATAGAATCGTTCACAACCCCGGACTGATGCAAAGCACCTTACTTCCGTTACCTCAAAAGAGGAAGAGTTGTGTCGGTTACCAAAGATTTATAGCGATGCCCCCTCTTGCCCCATGCTCGCAAGTATCGAATCGCTCGCGTCGTTCTCCCCATGAAGACAGTCATCAAGTCAATAACGTACAAGCCATGTGACTAAAATGTATAGCTGAACCCAATGACTACGATGAAAAATTGCACGTGCGCCCAGTGGCACATGAGGGCCAGAGACCACAGCCTGGGATTTCAACAGAAGTGTGGAAAAGACTTGTGAGGCAAGTAAGAAGATGGAGTTGGAATGTTGAGGTAGAAAGATTCGAATGATCTAAATACACAATATGCACAAAATATATATACAGCTCCTGCACTGTGACGGGAAACGAAGAAACAAAGCCTCCGTCCACAGTGCTGGGCAGTTTTGTGTGTGTGTTTACTTTTATGCAATATACACATACACACAGAAAACACACAGAGATTCCACTGCGACGAGAACTTGGACCAAGAAGTCCCAATGTGTTGAATGACTCGTATTGATGATGATCGGTTAGAATAGATATCGGTATCTCTGTAATAATAATTAGTTTATCCTCCAATGTTCCATCTTCAGATTAAGATTCATTACGCGGTTTGTGCGTTTGAACGATTTGTTCCCTATTTGGATATAATTTCGGTGCATAATCGATCACGTGAAAATGATTTATTGTGAAGAGAGCGATGTAAATAATCTCTTCGATGATTACCTACTTTGAGAGTAATGCAAATTACTTTTGTAAAAATGGCCAAGTTGCACAATAAACACAACGACAAGTAAGAATGCTCAGCAAAAAAAAAAAAAAAAAGAAGAACCATCAATAGCGAATAAAGTAATAAAGTGAGCTGAATAATAAACACTTTTCAATTTATCTGTGATTTATCAGTAGCTTCTCAAACCTCATCGCGTAATTATAATGATGAGGGGTGAAATTGAGAACGTTTCCAATGAAAATGCGATACACAGTGACGTCGTTAATTGCACACGTTCCTAATGAGTAAAATTGCCGTAATAATCACGTCTTTCAATCACTTTGAATATCACCGGGCAATCAGCCCTTCGCCCTCCCCCCTCCTAGATCGTTTCCACTCCCCATCCCTGGGTAGCGGCCTTCGTTCCTTCGTACTGCGCATGCATCTTATCTCTTAGATGCATGGTGGATGTGCGCTTTCCTCCACGATGTACCTACCGACTGGAAGAAAAGCGGGATATATCGCGGTACCTGTGCGTTATTGGCTCGATTAATGAAGGGAGTGGGCGAGGTGAGCGAGAGAGCGAGCGAGCGCGATGGAATGGACCAAGCTTGAGGGGTTTGTATGTTCCAGGAAGTTGTAGGTAGTGTATGGCAATGGCGTTGATGGCATGTTTGGAAGATCATTAGCGAGTTCTCACTGATACACACTACGCTCCCTCTCTTTCTCTCTCTCTAAGTATTTCTACCTTTTCAGGTGCGTTGATGATGAGCTAGCATTAATTGCTTTCAGGTAGTCATTTTTGGTCCAGATAAGTGTTAATTTCAAGTCTTTGGATGAAAGCTATCGAGTGATGCTATTGCGGTTAGGCTAAGAAAATTCTATCATACAGTTTTTTTTCCCTCGGCTTCTTATATCAATAGGGGAAAAACGATCGATTCTGAACCTGTTTATAATTTTTGTGTTCGGCTAAATCACTTAATTCTGTACAATATCATTGAGTTGATATAATAATAATTGTCCTATAAGAAAATCATGCTATCTCTTCGTATTATGCTGATGTCTTCTATTGTGTTTAAAATGTTCTCTCTACAGTACTATACAAACGTGGACACTAATCCGATTTGAAAGAGGATTTATAAGGATGATTATAAATAAACTGGCACTACTCAGACGTATTCAGCTCCCATTCTGATGGAGGTATTTAATGAAAATTCGTATGATGAACCATGTGGAAAAGAAAGATTTATTAAAAATAGTTCAATTTTTTACCACCAGGTGAGAAAGTGGCACTTTATTATGACAGTCATCTTTTTTCCCATGGTCCAAATAAAGTCTATACCAAGTTTCAAAGAAATACGTCCACCACAACGGGAGCTACATAGGTCAGAGTAGTGTGAGTTTAGTTATACTGACATTCACATTATTCAGACCCTAGGAAAAAGATAACTGCGATAAATAGAATCATTTTTTTCACCTGGTGGTAATAAAATAAGCAATTTTGTATTGGATAATTCTTTTTCCCATGGTCCACAGATCCTATATTACCAAGTTTCATCAAAATTCCTAAATCTGAATGGGCGCTAAATACGTCAGTGTAGCGTCAGTTTATATGTATAACCACCTTGAGCAAAGCTAACTCAATATCCTTTGATATAAATCTAATTATAAACTATAAATTCAACTCTAGAATTTATGTATATTTCATATGATTTATAAAACATTTTTTCTTTTTCCTTCCTCTTATGTTTATTGATTATGTTTGTTTTCTAAAACAAATTAGTGAAATTTGGAAGAATTTATTTTTATCCAAAATAAGTTTATCATTGAGAGAGATTTTCCTAAATTATATTTTCTCTTCAAAATTCAATTCAAATCATTTGCCCTCAGCAGAATTTTGCGTATGCATTTACGCATATGATAAATGAATTTGTTTTCATGAATTAGTTGAAGAACAAAAGCCTTATTTCTGGGAATTTTGGATTTTTTGGAAGATCTTTTGGAAGAAATAATATATATATATAATTATATTCCTATTTATATTCGTAAAATTATTATATGTATATCATTGTTATAGTATTATACGCACGCATACGCTAATATTTGGTTGTTCGGTGTAACCTAAAACGCAATGGACCGTAAGGAAGATTATTATATAATTAGAAAATCGATAGGTGCATCTTTTGTTGTTGTTTTCGACGCAGATGTGATGACGAAAGAAGTTGATATCCTGAACACTCTCCTGAACATCTTGGAAAGGATGTTTCAGAAAAATGTTGTTTGGTGCCACGTGTTACCCGTAACGGATTTCTGATATCCAAATTCTTATGTTTCTTGCCCGATTTTCCATTTTTTCTTCGCTTATACGTAGATTCTCCAATATATTTTTTTCTGGGAATTACGTCAGAAATTTATAATGCGTGGACAGTTAATGGTGAAGGATTATAAAAGTCATTTCAAGTTAAAAAATATTCTAAATC
This sequence comes from Pholcus phalangioides, assembly GCF_987345545.1. Lineage (NCBI taxonomy): Eukaryota > Metazoa > Arthropoda > Arachnida > Araneae > Pholcidae > Pholcus > Pholcus phalangioides. The sequence goes on along the minus strand of NW_028301628.1, from coordinate 4,838,072 downwards.
TTTGTACGTACATTGTTCATACAGATATAAGTATTGATTCCGTAAAAGCTTGAAAACTTGTGGACGTTTATAAGACAGTTTGAGAGAAGATTGGTTTTATGAAATATCTTTCAAAATCCAGTACCAAAACATGTTAATCTCGTATTTCAACATTGAAACACCAGTGAAAAATCACTTACAACACTGCAGTTTGTTCACATTCATTTGAGAAAGCTTATGTGTATTTTCTTCGGTCTGACTTACTTATATTGAAAATGCAAAATCCCGTTTTTTGTAAATAAATGTCATATGCTTAAACATTTGTTACCCGCTGCTATACTTATATTTGTCCCGTATTTTCAGATCATTTGAATGGCTTGCGTAGGAGTTCCTCAGCACTCAAGTGGCCCGTGGTGCATTCTCAGATCAGTCAAGCGACCAGCAACATGCTCACAGATCACTGCGGCACAATTCCAGAGTACTTAAGCGACCCGAGGAAAATGTACAAAACATTCATGCGCGTCACTTGAGTGACCGCAGCATAGTTTCAAAATATTTGGGATAACCAAAATATTTGGGAATTCACATATCTCTCAAGTGACCCGTGGCATATTTTTAGATCACTTGAGTGACCCGCGGCACAGTTTTAAAGCTCTTAAGAGGCCGAAAACACTTTCCAAGTTTACTTGGGTGACTCGTAGCATATTTGCAGATCGCTTGAGTGACTTGTGGCATAGTTTCGCAACTGTCGCGTTGCCTGCACTCATTTTCAGACATTTCAAGTGACACACAATACAGTTCCTCATCACTCAAGTAGCCCACAGCGAATTTTCGCATTTCTTAATGGTGTACATCCCGCGACACATTCTCAGATAACTTACATGAATCGCGGTACAGTTCCAGAACAATTAAGTGACATACTGCATAGTTCCAGTAAAAAAAAAATAAATAATAACTTGTGTACAAAAAAAAATAAACGGCATTCCTCATCGGGAACTGAATTAGATATCAAACTGTCTTTCGAAATTTGAAGCAACATAATATTATATACGCAACCGATACGTGATAATCATCGGCTACACTTCCAGTGTACAATCGAATTGAACAAGATAACTTAGACGTATATCTTCTAAAACAGATAACTTTCTTACGTGATTTTTCCGCCGTTCAAATTGTAATTATTTTTTGGAAGGATTAACCGAGCTAAAATAACAAGAATAGAAAAAGCATATATACTTTCTATATAAATACATGTGCTCAGTTTCCAATCAAGAATGAAGACGTCGAAATTACTCTCGGTCGATTTCAGAAGTCTATACTCCGGAAAATTGTCTTCGGAAGATAAAACAGAAATAGGAACAAAACAAAAAGAAAGAGTTAGGACGAATTTTCTGAATCCTTTCCAGAAAGATATAATTTGTTTGGTTTTAATACTTTTTTTGTTTCATTTTCTCATTTCTTGTATGGATAGATATATATAAAGAGAAAAACAAAAGCCGCCGATATGTAGGAGATTTATAAGTTTTGATTCTGCAGAATCTCTCATGAGATTTATCTGCAGTTCAGAGATCGTTCGTTACAGGATACTGTTGGAAGATGAAACATTTTCTGCGGATTAGGAATCTCTTGGTTTTTTTTTTGTTTTTTTTTGTGTTATTAGTATTAGTATCCGTTATTTGCTTTATTTTTGTGCTGACTCTATGAACATTTCCGTTCCAGGCACGTAATATCGTCGAAAATTATAGATATTATTTCTGTTATAATTCGAACAACTGTTACGGATACGAGAAAATACGTATTATACATTTTATCAGAAGGTATGAGATACTCTACTTTTTTTTTGTTTATATGTGTTACGTATAAATATGATAAATGCGATTATGAATGAAAGCGATTATGTATAATTGCCGAGAATTTTGGTAAGTTTGATAGATTTTATGAAATTTTAATCACGCTTTTATCGTCGATTATCTATAGGACTCGGACGTTGTTGGTAAGTTTGATAGATTTTATGAAATTTTAATCACGCTTTTATCGTCGATTATCTATAGGACTCGGACGTTGTTGGTAAATTTGATAAATTTCCCAAAATTACTCACTTTAACTGGTGATTATGTATAATCACTTATGTGTATGAACAATCACATTGGGTATACACATAATCATATGTGTATACCCAAGCGTGGCGTCTTTGATAAACATGGTAAACCGTACTATATGAAAATTCATATATGTACTGCATCATTATATGGGGGGGGGGGTACGATCGTAATATGTGTTATCACTATATCGGGGTTCGATTATATTCGTCACACATACTAGACTTATTTGGGATTTTTTTTTTCATATTTGTCTTTTTTTTATAACGAAACATTAACTTATTGTTGGACTTATATGATATGATCTATCTTTTTCATTCATTGAAATACAAATAATGAAAAGTTGGTCATGGTAATAATGTGACAGAAAATGCTGCAGAATTTTGCTATAAATTTTCTACTTTTTTCTGAAAAAATAGCTCACTTCGAACAAATTCTTTCACTCAAAATCATGCAAGATATATTCATATTCACATACAACTCTTTCCAAAATTTTATTGATAAATTTTATGAAATAAATCACATTTTTCCCGGGCACTTTCTCCTGGAAGCCATTCTAAAACCCACGGAATGTTGAACTTCAAGTGCTGCCCTCTGATGAGAGCCTTAATGTCACCATATTTCTAACGCAAAACTTATACAATCTCAGTTTTTAACTCCCTGTGGTCAAACGAAAAAATTTCTACAGTGAGAAAAAAGCATCCAACACATCTGTGGCCCCAGGATCTGAAAGGGATAAGGTAATAGCAGACCGGGGTCCCAAGCTAATATAAACCTTAAGATGCCGACCCGAAAGTTTTCATAGTTCATGTAAGTGAAGCTATTGTGTTCTCCGATGACGTCATAGGGACATACCGATATTAAATTCTTATATGACTAGAATTTTCAATTTTCATCTTTCCAACAAATTCCTGAACGATTTCCGTGCGTGTTTTTCAGAATTAATTATGATTCAAAGTCTTACCCATTTTTGTGAAGATCAAAAACCGTGATGAAAACACATTAAAAAGCAATAAACACCGAAAATCGTTTGCACTAACCAATGAAACATAATTTTTTTTAATGTCCAACAGGAGGAAATATTCAATTCGTATTAAATGGACATTCGTATTAAATGGACATTCGTATTAAGCGATTTCGTCTTTTTCCTTTTCAACAGTAATAAGAATTCAACCCCATAACACATTAATTGAACATTTATCGGAATCACAGCATCAGCGGAAACAGCATTGGTCGTATGACTTTGAATCATCATTCCGTTTTTATCTTCTTGTATATAAGAACATTTCCAGGATTCCTATAAAACATTTTTTATTACTACTTATTTTTTACTGTATATAAGTATCTCTCCAGGGACCGAAACTTGACCTCTGTTCGAATCGGGAATTTCTTATCTATTCAAGCTTTGTCTTTTATTTGGAGTGACTTCTGGAGTTCACTTGAGAGCTTACTTCAAAGAGTAAGAGTGGGTTAGAAACAAAAACTGTACTTTTTCATCGAGTGTTTGCATTTTACAGATGCTCTATGCGTCTTCGTATCGTATTCGGAGGGCGTCTTCTGGGGATTTGTGCAAAATTTATTTCTCAATTATTCATATTAAAGTGAAGTGACCAATTTTATATAGTATATTCCAGTCAAGAACTCAATGTCTGTTTCAATGACTATTTGGTTATAGAGACACAATTTTTAAGTCCTTTGAATGTCGTTGTAACCGGTTTTGTTTGCACATTTAGCTCTCTTTGGTTCATTTCATACATATGTATTGAAAAAATAAAATAAATGTAAATAGTTGCATATATTAATTGAAACAATACATCAGCACAAGCAATTTAATGAAATAGAATGATTATATTTGTAATTAGCTCAAATGATTAATTGCGGTTAAAATATTCAGTTTGCCTTGATTTTAATGTTATTTATAAACGTTATTATTAACTACGCAAAATTACTTGATTAGCAAAAATTGAATAGTTTTATTCGTGTAGTTCATTTTCAACCGCCAAATTTTGTGAAATTTTATAAAGCTCTGAAAGCCGCAAAATTTCAGCAGCTTTGAAAAAGTGACACCAACAAAGGAATCACCTGTTTCCTTAATGGAAAAAGTATATAATTTATATTTAGCATATCATAGCTGTATCTTGTACTGAAATGACACTAAATATGTAATTTCTAAAATACCAAAAAATTACAACAGTAAATTATTATAATTTCTTTTTCTTAACCATGTATTTCCCCGTATTTATTCAAATATACACGGGGACCTAGAATATTAATTAAATTAGTCACGCATAGAAGGAAATGGGAAACCGCTGAGATGTCAGTAGCTGATATTTCCCTGTTTCGAACTATCTACATTGTTAATCAGGCACCTATGAAATTTAGGGAATTCCTTAATGAATTTGCAATTCATTTAATGTATACGAATACAATACAACACAGAGACAAGCAGATATTGCATTCTCCATTATACCTCAAAAGATCACATGGCCCAGGGTTCATGGATATGGGATACACTTAGCGTTTAGACCGATCCTCTCGTGTATATGTCGCTGTAAATGTGATAAATCGGTTATTATCTTATATATAAATGTGAAAGTATATATGGTATGTACTTTATACAAGAACAAACATACATACACATTTTTTACAAACATACATACACATTTTTTACAAACATTTATACAAATCTTCAATTTTAGACACATCGTTGCCAGATTTTGTATATATACAAAACACAGACCGGGGTTGAACTGTAGGCTACTTTAAAAGTTCGTCAGAGCTGAGCAAACGCTCGAAATGCGCAAAAAGCCGTCGGGCAACAATGGTTTCTCTGCCTCAACAATCACTTTCGCAATGTTTACTTCGATTGCAGTGGTTCTCATACAATGCGTTTCAGACACGCATATACGCCTTTACCATGATTTGTCACTTCTCTAATGCTGCCAGTATTATAGTTAATTATTTTATAAAAGTGTGTCACTTTTTCAATCCCCCAGTAATTGAAGAATACCCGGGAAGCAAACGGTATTTTTGCTAGTGCGTAATAATCTAGTGTCGTTGGTAAATTCGACAGATGCTGGAGATTTATCGCTCTCATCTGTGATTGATTATGCATGGTACACTAGCGTACTTGGCGAATTCCATAATGAAAAAATTCCAAATGAATCTAGTATGTGTAATACAGTCGGACCCCGATGTATTGATAAATTTTACGATCGTACCGCGATATAATTATACAATACATGTATGAATTATCATGTTCAATATACTACATAGTGCGATTTATCATGATGGGTTCTACGCTTAATCACATAAATTATGAAACTTATCGAAAGTCTTGGCGATAATGCATAATAACAGGGATTATGCTTAACACATAATATAGTATACATATAATACCATATATGTATATATAATAACATATAATACATAATATAGTGACGGACTCGCGATGCGAGGTTCGAACCCCCCACAGTGGTGGTCGGCTGAAGTTGGTTTTCTGTGGTTCCCAACTTCAAGGCACAAATGCGAGCCGATCTTTCCGTTAAAAAGTCTTGCCACAGAGAGCAACAGTCCTACAACGATAAATCATTCAATCATAACACTTCACTCATAGTTAGAAAAACTCGTGGCAGATGGCAGCACTACACATAACATGCATTACAGAGAAACAAAAAAAACTTCACGTCAGGTTTCACTACACATACACGCACATTTCCGCATGTACCGATTCGTTGGGGGTTCCGCGGAAGGGGGGGGGGTGGGGTGCATGTGTGGTGTAGCAGTAGTAGGTAGGGCCTCCAAAAAAATGGCTCGGGGATCCATGATGTTCTCAAGTCAGCCACCTCGTTGGGAAATTTGCCTGTTGTGGTGTTGTATTTGTATTTGTATAACCGGTTATTATATAAAAAAAATGGATTTATCACATTTACCGTAACATATGCAGCGATCGAAATTCATGTAGGACCTTATATGCACACACAAATTATATATTTTTTCAAATTATTGATTTTGGTCTCTCTCATTTGAGATAGATATTATTAATTAATAATCATCGGATTTTTTTCCATGATTTTCTGGATTTTAAAATATCAACATTTCTTTTTACTTCACCTACTCTGGCCATATCGCTGTATTGCAATTTATTGACATTAATGAGATGGGTTGGAAATGATGGCGCCGTCTATCGGCGGTCGCCTCATGCTCGTTAGGGAAATACTTCATCTATTAGCCTCCCTCGGATTTGAACCCGGGACCGTGAGAGCAACCTTCGCGGTGGCAGAAGAGCATTTTACCACCACGCCACTCGGGCGTTAACATTTCTTTCTAGTACTGCTATTAATTAGCAAGAGCACACATACGGTACTGAATCTGAGTTTATATGAACATTTTATGGACAACAGAACTTTCATTAACTTCATATCTATCAAGATCTTCATGCTCAGGATCTTTAGATACTATGTCATGTATATTGTAGAATTTAGTTAATAGGTGCGTGTTTACAATTAATTATTACGATTTTATTCTTCTCCAACCAGTTGCAACTGCTATTTCAATAATAATGCGATAATATGATGTTTTTACTTTATCCGAAAAAAACACTTTTTAGAAAGTAATTTTTTCATACTTCGATATAACGACCTCCCAATATAACGTCCGTTTTTCGTGCGTGGAACGCTGGAGAATTTTATATAGAACGTCGATTGCATAATCATATATACTGGGTATTTCAATGGGAGCGAAGCCATCAAACGTTCATTATGAGTATAAAAAAAAATGAAGATATAAACGAAAATCTCAATTTTAAGTCCATGTTGAACTCCGAAAGGTAATACATTCGCAACTGACAGAAAATCATGCACCAAGAACTTCGACTAATGCTAACATGTTTGCTTTGCTTTCTATTTTATTTTCCTCACATATGTCAACAACATCAAAGCATAACATTGAAGAACAAAAATCTGAATAAATATTCTCTGTCAGTTAAACAGAGTTTCTTTGATCGATTCTAATCTTGAAAAAATACTTGGGTGCATCAATGATTCAAATAGTAAATATTTGCTCGAAGAAACGCTGAAACGACACGGAGAGGATTATGGGAGATATGGGAGAACTTTCAACTCGAAACAAGTAAATGAAGAGAAATACTCTCACACCTTTTACATAAAAGTAAACGTGACAAAATGATGTTATTATCTCTATCCTCCACGGATGAAAGTGTCAGGCGCCAAGATTTATTGGTGTTGAGAGGACATCTACACAAGCGCCTGTTGCATGTTTCGAAAATTGGTTTTTATATGCGATACACTTTCTTTGGTCCTCGTTCGAAAAAGTTTCCTACTCATAACATGATCTCTTGATATAGCCGAGAATGTCATGTTACGAAATTCAAATGAACCTCCGCATTGACTGGAAGTAAAGAACGGGGACAACAGTATTGAAGATGCAATTTAGAGAAATTCCGTCTCTTTTTCTTTTAGCTCCATTTTATCGAGTGAGAAATGCGTGAAACCAGAATAAATTTGATACTGTGATAAATGCTAAATATGTCTTTAATGAAGCGTTCGTTCTTGCTCATAGATATCGAGTTTTCTATTCCAGAAGGAGACGCGTAATTTTATAAGATATTGTGATGGCATTGAAGTCACAACGATAACCTTAAGTACGATAATTCCCTCCATATAAATATATTTTTTAAGATAATTCAAAAATCGCTACAACGATATCTCACTCAAAATCACCTTTAAAAGTCATTTTAAAAGTCTTAAAGAGTATCTCTTTAAAGAGTAAAGATCACTTTTAAAGAGTAAAAAGTATCTCTTTCAAGAGTATTTTATACAAGAAAAAGAAGTATTTTACACTATTTACCCCCCGAAAGTAGTTATTGCGTTGAAGGTTCTGCGTAGTACTCATTAGTGAAGTGCAGTAACTACTTTACAGAGTGAGGCAGTTTACTTGATTTTATTCATAAAAAAAATAGATAATTTGGACCAATCCATTAACCAATTAGAACTTTCGCTACGAATATAAATTCAGGAATGCATTTTATGGTGATACTAACAATGCCAATTCAAAAGAAATGCTAACGACAGCATATGAATATGTCGGTGCCTTATGATAACTCTACCTCTGGATATTACGATAATCCCCCTCTACAACGATATTAGTCCATGGTCCGCAGAATATCGTTATATCGAGGTGTCACTATTAATCGCAGCATCTTAGCACAGTTAAGCTCCATAAAACCTATAATTCCAGCAGTCATCCATTTTCCATACAATACTTGTTAAATCAAACTTCTGATTGTGCCTTTTGCGATATGATTTTGTACAACTTTCTATAACTGTTTTTTATTGGTGCCCGTTGCACTTTCACTTAAGTCATGTGATTCTTCGATTCACGCAATTTTTATTACTATGCACACAGTATGTAATTTTTGACATATCAGTAAATTGTGTCTTTGTCCGAGATGCCCGCCCCCCCCCCCCACTCCTGGGGCAGATGTTCTTACGCTGCTTGTTCTTAGGTTGCGACACAGCCTGGGTTTCCTCTACACATATATTTGAAGGTAAAACTGTAGCAAATCGCCCATTAGCGATAGAAAGCACAATTATTAGCTGTAAACGATCAAGTAAGAATTACAAGGATGATATGAGGCTAATGCACTCAATGAATCTAACAACTGCGGGTTAATCCAATTACCATCAGTTCACTTTGAATCAATATTTTACTGATGCTTTATTTTAATTTCCTGTTACGTAATTTATCGATTTGGACCCCACCGTACTTATTTGAGTACGAAGATTTGGTGTTGTAAAATATTTTAGCCTTGAAGCTAGATAGTGTATATTTCAGCACGTGTAGATGACTCTACCCAAACATTGGCATCGAGAAATATCTCGAGAAGACATTTCTGGTTTAGAAACGAACCCCGTTGAAGTTCATGCATTTTATTTTCTCTTGGATATTTTCTCGTTCTCTACCTTATCAACATTATATTGATATTTTTATGCAAATGATTCTTATGTAATTGATTATCAATATTACTGTTTAATGTGAATAACTAGCACAATTCAATTTCACTTCAATTCAACTGGTTTTTTTTTCTTTCAAATTATGTCGTCATATTTTACTGCCCTCAATTGAGGACATTTTCAATCCGGTGTTTCATGTGCATTTGAAAAAAATTCCTTGAATATTCTCAGTTGGTGCAATTTCAACAAACTGTCCCAATATCGAAATTGAATTCAATCAAGTTGCGCTCACAAACGGGTTGATTACATATACCTTTTTCAGTGCACGAAGCGGCATAAACGTCATATTATTGTATGGTATATAATCGAAATTGTACGGGTTTCCAATATCAATTGTACAGTAGAATAGAAAATTTTTAACAATCAATTGTATGATATTTGAATACAAAATATTCAAAATTATCCCGTTTTGTGCATAGTGATTCAAAATAGCCCTTGTTCAACTTGTAATATTTTCTCAATTTTGAATGATGAACGATCGGTATTTCACTGAATGAATGAATTTCGGTATTTTTCACTGTATTTTAAACAATCTATTTTTTTTCCAAACATGCTTTCGAGTATCACCTTTTGATTCACAATTTGCTTTTGAATTAACCTAAATTGGAGAGTCACTTTGATAATTCAAAAATAACGGTGTTGAAATTTGAAGTACATAGACATATAATCTCATATCAAAGCACTTTCCGTTTCTCATATCCTTCTCGTTTACCTGATTGTTTTAAACTGCGCTTGAAAATCATCAGTATTCAAGTGCAGTTTAAAAATCATCCTTCTAATCAGCACTCAATTCGTTCATATACTATATTCGTATTTACCAAAACTTCAGATGACTGAAAATACCTAAAAATTGAAAGTAGGAACTGGAAATTCCACTTCAACATCGACTAAAAAAAAGAAAGACGGGGGAAAATCGAGCAATTCCCGGACAATCATCTCCTTCATTTACAACTTATTCCCAGGGCTTTTTTTTTTCCTCGAAGACACAGAATTTCTGTCTTTTCTTCAGAATGCGAAAGTAGAAGGGGGGGGGGGGGAGGAGAACCTCGGAAATGTGGGAAGTAGAAATCAATTTGCATGAATTTAACCTGGAAAAGGAAGAAATTTCCTTGGAAAGAGGAGGAAAAATTACGATCTGTGATCCTCTTGTAAGAGAACAAAGATTTTTACATGGACTACGAAAAAAGAAAAAGAAGAGGTGGAGAAGAAAGTAACATAAAATTACATGTTTGAATAACTGAAACACGGAAAAGATTGAAATTCTGACTTTTTGTTCCATTTCTGGATCAGAAATTTCTAGTTATTCAACTCTATCTCGTGCGTAAGCTAGATGAATTCTCTAAGATCGGGATAGAAAAGCTCCATTGAAAAAGCAAAAAATGAAAGAAACAAAGAAAAAAGTATTAATTACACTGGAATTAAATATACCGGGTGCATAAAAATTTTGAGAAAAATTACAAATTTCTTTATAGTGTAAGTTTGTCGTTAATAGTCATTAAAGCAAGCTCCGTTGAGAAGAAGAGCATCTTTTCAATACTAAAAGTGAACAAGGGCAAAATTACGGAATGTTCCGTATTCGAATGATATTATCACCGTCTTTGGTGTAGATCAGCTGTTCCCAAATACTAGTTGTGGAACCCCCCCCCCCACTTCCGGAAATCTTGGTGTCTGCCATAGAAACCCCCCATCGCAATTTTAGTTGTGGATCCCCGGAAATCGTCGTGTCTACAATGGATTCCATTTATAACAGCATAAACTGCAGCCATCTATCAGCTAGGATATTCTGGAACAATGGGTGACATTGTATTCAGTACTAATAAATAGCGCTCGAGTAGCATGGGGGTAAAATGCTCATCTACCACCGCGAACGTTACATTCAGGTCTCAGGTTCCAACCTGCGGAAGAATATAGATCAGGTATTTTCCCTCTATCGAGCCTGAGACGACCACCGATAGATGGTGCTTTAATTTCCAACCCCACTCGTTAATGACAGTGAATTGCAATATAGCGATGAGGTCAGTGTTGGTGTTTGGTGAAGTAGTGGGCCTACTAGTAAATATGATGTGATAGGAATGTCCGGAATACCTGACTTAAAACAACTTTTCATACTCCTATCGAGTGATGTCACCACAAGTAAAACTTTTGTCAAAAACCACAGAGTATCCCTTCTGCTGTCTACCAACATTACAACGGTGTTTTTTCCACGTTAATTTAATTTAAAACTTTCTTTTCAAGTAAGTAATTTAATTACATTATTAATTCCATTCGTTGATTACAACTTCAATTTAATCTTTTTCGTAATTCTACAATTTGGCCGTGCACCCTTGGTGGTCCAGGCAGCCCCCCAAGGGACAACCGTGGTCCGCGAGTATATGTAAAATGGACAAAAAGGGGTAAACATGGGGAGGACGAAGGTGGTGATCCCCCACCCCTTTTTAGAAAAGCATTATATTGGCATAGATGGAAAGGTGGAGGTGACATTCATATGTGTTTAATTTATACACTCTCAGTGATTCACCTTCCCGTTCGCTTTATGATAGAGGAGAACGACGAAAAATATGGCGTTATATCTTATATGTCGTTGCGTTTTCACAGATGTTACAAGCAAAGTCTTCAGTTAGAGGACTTTGCTTGTAACATCATCATCTCGGTGAATTAGTCGAAGTCACTAATTGTTGGTGTTAAAACAGAGGTGCTGTTGCAACCGAGGCCATTATAACCCAAAAGATCACATGACCCAGGGTTCATGCATTTGGTATACACTTAGCAATCAGAACAATCCTTGCGTTTATATGTATCACGTGTATATGTATGTGTACATGTACGAGCTGCTGTATTTTCGCCTCAGTTGGCGCTTGATTTTACGAATGTATACTTTCTAAACAGACACGTTCTTACGAACTAGTCTAATACTTCACCACACACACAAACTCCGACCACATCGCTACACTGCAATTTACTACCGTTATAGAGTTGGGTTAGAAAAATGAAGGCAACATCTCTCGGTGGTCGACTCAAGTTCGTTAGGGAAAACATATTTTCATTTATATTCTTCCCCCGGCAAGGACTTGGCACCTGACAGCAACCTTCACGGTGGTACACGGGCCACTCGGGTGCTACGAGCTAGTCTGGTCCGAATAATGTTATTTCTTTGAGCGTCTTAACGGTTATGCGAGCAAAGTGTTCAAGTCCATTCTGTTCGTAAAAACAAACGCGGACTGTATTATGGAATGTATCATGGACTAAAATGATTTGGCTAGGCAAATACTTATTAGACCCAATGATTGTTTTTCCCATACGGAACATTTCTATAATTGGAAAGTTATTCGAAACTTACATTTAAGGGCAATAACAATAATAATAATAATACCAAATGTGCGTACTTATATTTTTATTTCAATAAAACTGTATTAATTGCAAAATCGATAGAGATGTTACTGGTTTTTCAAGGGGAAATCACATTTTGCTCTCTTCTTGGCAAATTTTCAAATAGCTCCCGGTAACGAATTGCAAGTATATCGTTATGTTTGTACTATTTTTATTTTTAAGTAACGGAGGATTTTTCAGGAGCCATTTCATTTCTGAAGAAATGCTTATGTTCGTCCCTGAGGACTTATCTTTCTCAAGGACGACGTGATGACCACTCAGTGTATGGATTAAAGAGTGATTTTATTAAATATTTTTTAGTAATGGCTTGGCATTAGTGAGCACCAGATGAATAAGTTGTTCTGTATAAAAGCGTAAAACCTGCGAAGATTTGGAAATTTGCCTGTTGTGGCGTTGTATTTGTATTTGTATTTGTATTTGTATTTGTATAAATTCGATCGGAAATATTTCTGGAATAATAATCTGCAGCGCGATATTAAAGTACGCTATTGGGGGAGCTACAATCCTGTTCACTCAAATGAAATCCAATTAATGGGATGTTTCAGAATCAGGAATTATAAGCAACTTGAATGCCTTATTTTTCAGGAAATTCCACACTACTGTATCATATCGATCAGTACTGAGCCATAAAATTTTAAATGCAGAGTGGCTGTTTCCTATCCTTTAACCTATTTTTGACTGACGTTGCATTTGCGCAATGCTTCGTTTAAATTTTTTTCTATTAATTTATTCAAATTTTTGTATAAAATTAACATTTTTAGAAATAAAATTCAATGAGTGTCATAATATATTTTATAAAATTTGTTTACAAATAAATTTAATTTTTATGTCTTTCTAATAATGAAATTTTTTTCCCGATGACCATGAACAGAAATAATTTTTTTTTCTTGAATATTTTTTGGCCCATGACACATGACGTTCCTAAAAATGATAATTTCTAATCATTTCAATAAAATTAAGTTCATTAATTTATATTAATTCAAAAGTTTGTTAATTATTGATTTTCATTAATTAAAAAATAGAAACATACACAACAATTAATATAATTTTTTTTTTAAACTTCTCAAATATGTTATTTAAGTAACTAGTTATCATATATAAAAAAATTCCGTAATTTGGTCATGAATTGGAGAAGCGGTCAAAAATATATTAAGGGGGGGGGGGTCTTCTACTTTTTAACATGGTGAAAATATTTTTTATGTAGGGATATTATTTTAAATATTATTTATCTATTGATTTCTTTAATAATTCTACCGCATATATTTGATTGTGTATGCTACCAAATGTCAGTACAAACGTTTACATATGTCTAATTTCTGATATGTTTTAAAAATTTTCAAGAAAAAACTCATGAGTGTATGATAAAATAATGTGACTTTAAAGAAATGAAAACAAAAAATGATTTAAAATGATAGTAACTGTTCAGTTCATAAAATGACAAAAAAAATTTGAGATCCATTCATAAATACTTGGGTTATGAGAAACAAAATAATTTTGTAAAATTGTAAAATTTTTTAATTTTGTAAAATTGTAATTTTTTTTTAATTTTGTAAAATTGTAAATTTTTTTAATTTTGTAAAATTGTACAATTTTAATTTTGAGCCTGTATAATCCCAATCTTTTCATCATTTTATGAACTTAACAGTTGTCGCGTTATTTTCAATCATTTTTTATTCAATTCCAAATCGATAAATTCAAATCGATTATTCAAATTCCATCGATTCGAAAATTCAAAAAAAAAACTCTTGACTGAAAGAAGATAAGTAAAAAAAAGTCTTGATTGATTATTATCGATTATAAAGATTATTATTAATTTGTTTCAAATTAATTATAATAGGTAAAATGTGTGCTATAAATCTATTTTTTCCAGCATATCTTGCATGGATATACGTCAAAAATTAATTCCTTGGAAACCAATGGCAACTATCCATCGTCGATAAATGCAGACAAAGCAGTCTACACCCGGTTCAAAGTTCGCATCGTCTCGGCAAAAAAAAAAAAAGCATGCTGATCAACAGCAACCATCCATCACCCAATACAAAACCTTCAGTTTCCCCAATCAACATCGACCAGGAATGGTGGGAAAACTCTTATTTTTCTGCCGCATCTTTGGCGAAATAACTTCCAGGAGTTAACTGAAAACAAGACGATAATCTATCAGTCTGGACAAGACCATAGCGCCATTGATCTATAGTTCAAAGTTTTCCCTCTATAACATTCCAATATTGAAAAGAGATAAAAATCTGTATTGCAATTTTTTTTTAGGCATATTCTTTTGTTTGTTATCAAACTCTATGTCTGGCAATTTTCATTTTGCGGTGCGTAGAATTCATATTGAAACCACATAGTCTCACACACACACACACACACACACAACTCTTTGCTTTTTTATTCATTCACGCACTATTCCAACGGTGTCTGGTGAATCTTCGGCAAGGAGATGAATAATGCAGCAGGCATAAAGGGCTCTAGGAATGCCTTATCATGGTATTTCATACCTAATTCCTTCTTCTTTCCTTATCGAATGATGAATAAATAAAGAACCGAGCATGATTCTGCCATTACTTTTTATGTTTCCCCCATTTTTTCTTTACTTTTAAATCGATAACAAATTTTTGAAATCATTTTTCTCCGGGAAATGTGTTCATTTATTATGTAATATTTCCTTTTAACGCTCAGTATTTATCTATATCGGCATTCAAAAAATTATTTACAAAGTTATTTCGTTACGAGGACACTAAGAAATGGATCTAATTTGGTAATTATTCATTCGGGAAGTGCAGTCGAGCCGACTAATGTGGCACTGGGCGCACGTGCAATTTTTCTCCCTAGTCATTGGGTTCAGCTATCCATTTTAGTCAAATGGCTTGTACGTTGCACCGAGATGATGACTGTCTCTATGGGGAGAACGACGCGAGTGATAGAGGGCTCTGCGTGGAAGCAAATCATTGGGAAACATGCAAATTAGAATACTAGAAAATCCATGGTGCACGGTTATAACACCTCATTTCTGAATTTTTCTGTTACTTGCATAAGGTTTTCAATATGATGTTGGCATTAGTGAATGTAGCACTGACGGTGAAATTGTTTTACTTCAGTCATGAATCCCCGGCTGAAAATTTACGAACGCTTCGGATACAGAATAGATGGAAGAAAGGTCCAGTCACTCCTGTGTTACTAGTAAAAAGCGCCTTCCATTAACCAACCATGGATTAGAGAAAGGGTAATCCTATATAGTGAGCATGGCCGCGTTCCGTATTACCTAAGGAGATTTAAGGTATCTAAAAATCAATTATATGTGCTTGTGGGGAAATCGGGACTCATTTCCTCCCTATATTTGGTCTTACCCAAACGCTGCATACTACCACCAGCCCCCAATTAGTCTTGTGGCAGTCGTGTCGCGCGCGCTCTCTTCGGCTCTACTAGCTAAAATGCGCTCACGTTTCTGACCAATGTTCTCGAATGTACTGTATCATATTGTAGAGTCTTCTTGTTGTTGTATCAGTCGGTCGCTTAATTCTCGCTCTCAAAATTAATTAAATAAATGTTAATTATTTGTTAACTCTTGATCATGTTATTACATCACGGAATAAAACATCAAATAGCTGAACCAACTAGCTAAAGTCTAAAACATTTGCACCGTCTGGAAACTTCAAGTAATAAAAACTAAAAACTGGGCTGACATCAAGCTTATCAACTTTCTAGAGGAAAATCTGTCATTACCGCACAGCAAAAGTGAAGAAGATCTCTTTGAATCTGATGAGAGTACTGAAGATCTTCCTGTCTTCACTATGGTGACTAGATCGATGATCAGCGCCCATCGACATCCCAAATCTAATGACAACGCTGATAATTTTAAAAATGGGTCTTTTTCTTTCGGACTGTGACGTTGTTCTTACCACAGATGCTTAATTTTTGAATATTTCTTGTGTTTAACATATATATATATATATATATATATATATATATATATATATATATATATATATATATATATATATATATATATCCGCACACACACACAGAGAGATAGACATATTGATTAATGGGCTGGGAAGGGTGTTGCTACTTTTCCAACAGATACCCTTTACGTTAGAGCAGTGGTTCCCAACCTTTTTCAGTCCGCGTACCCCCAGCTGGCACGGTTCCTTTCCGCGTACCCCCAACCCCGAATCTTCCAGACTCCCCCCTCCCCATCCTCTGTTTCACCCTTTACAGTTTTCGAAAAACTTCCAAAAAGGTACATGTTGAATTAAATTAAATGGTTTATTTTTTCATTACTTAGCTTTTTTATTTTTCAAGTAAGCAAACCAATTACCACAAAGTTGTGAAAGAAATAAACGTGATGTTTTGGACTGTATTGAATTACAAAGTTTTGAAAAATTATGCTCAAAAGAGTATAAATACAAACTCAAATCCGGTGCTGCGTTCAATTTGCTTCCATATATATTTTTTTTATATATAAGTATACGAAGAGAACGCCCGTTCAACAAGCTCCATGCTCGCAACCGGCAAAAAAAACATTATGGCTTTTTTGGAAAGTTCACTGTATTCGCCACAGTGATGAGACCGAAAACTGACTAGGTTCACCATTCCACCATTGAAGAGAATCTTCAGAGTGGTATCTGATGTGAGCTCTAGCAATTTCTCCTTTTCCGAAATCGACAATCAAGCCGGTTCAAAATACTCTTCTTTGAAAGGATTAGATGTCCACCGATCACCCATTTCCGGCTATGAAAAATATTTTTCAAACAATGATTTTAATCCTTCCAAGTGGCCGACTGTTAAATTTAGTCTGCTTGTGACAATAAATCGTCAAGTGTTTCAAACACTTCCTAAAAAAAGGGCTACCTCGTGTCGAAGTTCAAACAGCAACGCTAGGACTTAACCTCTGGACAACCACTTAACTTCGGTGTGCAAAAGCAAAGCGTTATGAAGGATGTCCATGTCTTCACACAACAATTTAAACAACCTGTAGTTGGTAGAATTCGCCTTAACAAAGTTGGCCGCTTCATCAAGAACGTTTCGCAAATTTGGAGGCAACGGTTTCGATGCAGGGCCGTCAATATAGCAGTGAGTCCATTTCATTTTGGAAGCGACATTTGCCACGCGTGCACGACGGCCTGAGTAGCAACCTTCCGTGGATCTTCCTCCATCTGTAGTGAGCCCAATGCATTTTGACCATTGCATTCTTTTCTCAAGGGAATGATGATTAATTGCTTCAAATAAGTGTTTAACAGTCGTACGACCCCTTCAATGGGTGACAAATAAAAATATTTTCTTTTAATTCTACGTCTTTCAAGTACTTGGCTATTACAAGTAACTCAGAATATTGCGCAACGTCGGTATTTTTGTCGACTTGGATAGGAAAAAAATTCACAACCTTTGACGTGGCCTATGACTGTGCTCTCAACATTGTCTGACATGCCCTGTATTCTTCGAGACACCGTGTATTACAAGATTAAACTCATTATAAGAGAGCACTTTCCTCTGCAAACATGCGTCTGACAGCATATTTCCACCAATAGTGTGATTTTTTTCCTCGTCTCGCAATACTATAGCTAATGCAGTAAGAGGTTTCGGTAGCTTTGGCAGAATCACTTTTGGAAGATTCAAAATATGTTTTCACGTTTACAGGTATTTCATTTTGGTATTTCAGTCCGCTTCCGCACAGATCTAGTTTTTAGCCACTGATCCATAGCGCAAATCACGTGAGTAGTATGTGCTTGGTAGACAAGTTGACGTAGAAAATTGTGAGATTAACCCGCACACGCCTCAATACACAAGCAGAGGTTTTATGCAGAGTCCGGCATGCGTCAACAATCAAAGCTAAAACGCCGAAGAAAAGTGAGTCGAGAGGAAGGAATTCACGAATCCCGATCGTAGGCTGGGCGAGAGGAGGGAAGGTCGAACTTTTCCAGTGGACGCAACCCCTCTGTTATAGAAGACTTTGCTGATACGGAAAAAGTCAATATATTACAACTGATGATATTAGTAAAAACTTCTACCTACTTTTTAAAATTATTTTTAACGTTTTTAATTATTTTGCTCTTTTTTTAGATGGATGGCCGCCATTACCATTTTCTGTTCGCGTACACCCTAACGGCCTCTCGCGTACCCCCGGTTGGGAACCACTGCGTTAGAGCATAGTTTCCCAACCTTTTGATTCCATCGCTCCCTTCTTCATAATTTTTTCTTCTCTCATCGGTCCCTAACACAAGCGAAACCATGCGATCCTATAGTAAATCCGGTACTTCTATCGCCCCAGGAGCATTCCATCTCGCACCAGGGGGCGATATTGCCCACTTTGGGAAACACTGCGTTAGAGGTTCCATAAGGAATATCAACATAATTATCATAGTAGCAGTTTAAGTTTAAGCGCTCTCTATTGACAAATGTTTAAACTATCTTTTTTTTTCTGAACGAAGACTTCAGTTCTTTCGAGAGAATGATTTTTTGTAGGAATTGCAATAAAAAAAAATTACATTCCAAGTAACCTATAATAAAGGTTGAGCGTGAGGTGAATCACAAGCTTAACGAAATGTTATCTTTTTTTAAAATTGGAGAAAATTGTACTTATATCGATGGTTGTTCTTAAGCAGCCATCTCACCCTTGACTGCTCAATGTCTCGAACCAAGATGAAGAAAACACAATGCTCGGTATTTCATACCAACTATCAACGACAAATTATGTGTCAAGTAAAAGTGAGAAACTTTTGATTGCACTAAAACACAGTTCTGTAAAAGTCCTTTTACAAACATTCGGAAATTCAACCAATGCAACCAGCGTATCGGTTGTTTTTTCAACTTTTGTGGGAAATCTTTTATGGTGTAATCACGGCCACAGACTTGAAGCCTCGTGTTGTGAATTCTGGTTTTAGCACATTTAATTATTTCAATTTGTTCTTTATCAAGTATTTGCCTTCTATAACGATATTTTTTTGGAAGATTTTTGAACCTCCTTCTCCTAATAAAAGAAAAAAGTCTGCTCAAACTCCATCGCTTCCAGCAATGGAGTGCCTTGATTACCTTTCATGCCTTGATGTTAGAGAAAGTGAACGCGGAAAGAAACGATTTGAGTTTGCGCAACTAATTACAAAGTAAGGAAAAGAAAGAGAACTGGAATTGCCAAAATGGATGGAATTTCTCTATTTCATGTGTGAAGTATTCCGAAGAAATTCTTTTGAAATTGACGAATTTTGGCCAAAAAAGAACAGACACTTCATCAGGGAAAACCTGATTGATTTCGGCTGCATCACCTGCATTGTATTACAATGATTTCATCCCGAAAGAGTCAAAGATGCATTTTTATCAATGGCGTCATGATTAGATAAAACAACACAAAAAATCGCCAAAGATTTTAAAAACATGTGGAAATTTTTCTGCAGCAAAACAATGATCAAACAGCAAATGAACAATTTGATGTTTAAGACATTGCAAAATATACGAAATTTTACAATCATTACTGAGAGTGTGGAACGACAATGGATTTGTTTCCCCCGCATAATCGAATATCCCGCTTAATTAGATATTATATGCTTGAATCGTTGATATCAGCTTAAGCGGAGACGACTGCATTTGTTTAATGGTTAGAGAAATATTAGTGAATTTTCTGATAAAAAATTGATGAAATACAATGATACATAATCGAGTCACTTTGATGTGACCATGCTATTACAGTGCAACCTCGCTAGAACGATTCTCGATATAACGATAATTCCCTCTATAACGATATTTTTTTCAAATCGTGTTTGCAATGGCCTATAATCTGATGTAAAACTCCTCTCTATATAACAATATCCATTGCATGATAATCCCTCTATAACGATATTTTTAAGGAGACTAAAACCGCTCTGCACCGATATTTTTCTATATATTTGGCTCGAAACAGAAGTTAGAACCTCGTTAATTTGAATTTTTACGAACTCCTGTTCCCGATGTAATTCAATGTTGAAATTTATTCTTTAATTTGAATTTTTTTTCGAATGTTTTGGATGATTCGAAGTTGGAGGGAAAAAATTATGAGTTTTTTTAATGAACAAATTTAGTTCTAATGAATTCGAGTCGCATTGATGTGACCGTCTATTTCTAAATTAAATTCTACAGAAATTCAGGCTTTGCTTTCTTCGATCAAGTTGTTTAACAACAGGTGTTAAAGACAAATAAAAGTTTGCAAAATCTGTTTTCCTTTTCTACTCCTTTTTTTGATAATTTAATGCCCATTCGAACATTGTTCAGGTGGACTACATCGAGACTGTGCACCACTTGATACCGGTTATGTTTTTTTCTACCTATGGGATATCCATGTGTAATAATAAAAATCTGAATCTTTTTATCGTAACTCAAGATATGGGAAATATCGGAAAATACAAATCTCGTATTACGCAAATGAAAGAATATTTCTTTGATTGGCATAAGAATGATATTCAAAATTTGGGAAACAGTTTCGTAACTGATGATCATGAATTGTTTCCGTAAGAGCATCATCCAGAAATTCTGCAATGCTGATTTCAGAACAATAGAATAATGTCGGAGCAAATATTAATTATTATAATTATAAATTACAGGACTATTTACAGGAGGAATTTTTTTTTCTAATAATTGATAATAGTTATCCTACGTGAATGTTAATCTCATCAAGTCTCTCTCTCTCTTTCTCTATCACTTTTCATTTCTTTCACTCCTCAATTATTCACATGCATTTTGGTTCTTCCATGGAGGACCTATAATAATATCGGTATTCGGTACCGATTGATCACCGATAGTGCTTGGTGTCGCTAATTTTTATGTGATACACCAAAGTATGTTACGACAAACCGTTTTGCAGTGGCAATACATCTATCTTAATTTTATCACTTAATTTTTTTCGACGAATAAATACACAAAAGCACATGTTTTGAGGGTACTAACAACGTTGATTTATAAAAGATGACAACAGCAGCATGAATCTGATGATAATGCTGCCTCTCGATACAACGATAATCTCTACAACGTCGTGGTTTGCAGAGTACCGCTACATCAAGGTTCACTGTATATCCAGAAAAAAAAAAAAAACTATTGCGATTTATCTAGTGACGGTAGGTTTGAAGCACACCATCACGTGGATGCTTCATAAGCAGATTCAGCCGCACTGCGATGGATGGTTGCAAACCCGAAAACCAATTACTTTTTTGACAAATATGATGAATATCTTGATACACCTGTAACCGAAATGATGGATACGTGTTCAGAATTCATCTCTCCTCGTATTTTCATCTAGCCAGCTCGGCCTTATTTCGATAGTTACACGAATTTCATATGGTGGTCATAATGAAGTGACTTGGCTGTGAGTATTTATGATCGTTTGCATTGTTTTTTTTTTCGATATCACGCGATTAAATAATTCTGTGATTTATTTTATTTCGTTAATGCGAGCTATTTTTACATATTATTCTTATAGTTATATTATATATTATATGCTTGAAGTGATTTAAAACAATGTTCTTCAACATTTTTACAACTGCGGACTGAAAAAAAATTTTAAAAATCGGATCGGCAGGAATTAAAGAAATGTTTTCCTGACCTCGGAAAAAAATGCGTAAATATGCAGAGGAAAAAAAAAGAGTTATGGACTGGTAAAAATATATATATAAATATGAGAAAAAAATGTTTGTCAGGGAAAAAATAGGAGAAATAATTTGCAGACAGGTACAAAAAAAGAGAAATTGTGGACCGGCAAAAAGAAAACAAAATTCGCAAAACCCAAAAACATATAAATAGAAAAAATAGTGGATAGGCGAAAAAATACATGAACAGGAGAAATAATTTGGGAACTGATAAAAAATATATACGTATAAACTTATATAGACTGCATTTCCGAAATATTTCGTGAATTGGTAGGAAATTTCCAAGGACATGCACTGGTCCGCAGACGAACGATTGAAGAATATAAGTTTAAAATATAATTTTCGAAAAGTTAGCCTTTATATAATGTTATTCAGACGTGAACACTTTCATCGTTAAATCTCGATAAGTCGAATGTGCAGCGGCTGACAATAAACTTATCGTTAGTTCGACTTATCGGTAAATCCGATATCAGAGTGGTGAGAAGAAATATTTATTGAAATAAACAGAGCTATTTATACGAATATCGTATTAGTAAAACATGGCAAACTATTGCGGATGAAGCAATTGTAGAAAAAGTTCTAATTTAATCATATTTAATTATCAAATGAGATTATATAGAAATAAACTATATGTACGTAGTGCATATTATGGAAAGAGACGCAAGTGTGATATTCGTAAAAGGGAAACAAATTATAAATAAAGTTTAAACAACATTATTTTCCTGGAAAATATTAAATGATTTCTGACTGTCTCTCTTTTTTGTCCTTCTTTCGCGATAAAGCCATTTGCTCTATTATTCCTACTTTTAATAACATAATAAGGATAATATACTGCTTATTACCGATAGAGAAAAATTTAAGTGAAGAATATTCCATGTATAATTTTAGATATGTTCAGTAAGTTGTTCAGTTAAGTTGTTCAACGGTATGAACTAATAATTAATATCAGTGATTATTCATTTAAAAATAATTATTCAAATGGGGATGATGATATTCTCAACGATTTTCGATATTTTTCGAGCTTTTCAACAGTTTTAAATCAACCCATCATTAAAATCTCACATAGAGTGGTACTTAAGTGCCGAATGTAGAGGAATTTATTAATTTGTATATTGAAAGCGTGCGCGCAGACACAAACTATTTTTTTTTCTATACGGACGTATCGTAATATATGGATATATATGGATACTATATGGATGTCTCTAAAGCAAAAAAATATTGGAATTTTCAGGACGCAAACAATTTCATTAACTCTGAGAGAGACATATCTCAATTTAGATGTCAGATTTCTTCTATATTTTTTATACTAAATATATTTAGTCAAGGCAGAAATATTTTTGAAAAATATGACCTATGACTAACATTATATTTTCAGTGTCAGTCATGGCTGCATTTATGAAATGTTTAATATAATACAAACTCTTTACCAACACGATATCATTTCCCCATTACAGAACAGAAAACTATGTTATGGAAAATTGTAAAAATGAAGGTTTGTGAACCTATGAATATAGATAGGAATTTGTTAAAAATTTGAAATATTGAACTGTATTTGTTCATGTATAACGTTGGGGAAAAATATTTATTTATTATCATTATTGTTATAATATTTACATGTTTCGTCTCCCCACACATATATATCACACATTAAATTGAACAAATTCACTTCAATTTTTTTCCAATTCTCCATAACATCTATTTATTTTGAGTGAAAGGAACCTATTGCTGGGACAATCATTTCATTTTCTGCATATAACATACTGTCATGTAATGTGTGAATTTATAATTTTATTGAAATAACTGGAAAACTCATAAAAAAAACATCTTAAAGAGCCTTACACAAGTATCCTATGACGTCCAGAGATTTTTACCTAATAGTTGACGACATACTCTATGCAAACTAGACGTATGAGGAAAGTAAACCTCTACACTAAGTATGCCAGTATATTCAGCTCACCATATGCAAATAGACTCAAAGAGCGAGTAGACTAATAAATCAATAGAGAAGGGACACAAATCATGCTTATCATTGATGAATAAATATGAGACTTGTTTCGACGTAACACGAATTTCAAACACACGCAGGTAAACGGAGAAAACGAAAAATCGATAACCAGTGACGACAGGATTTATAAAAAAAATTAATCATTCCTAAAAAAATAATTGGAATTTGAGGGAATCTTTATCACAGAATAGATTACAGATGGAAATGGAAATATAATTTGATTTAAAAAAAATAGAATAGAATTTATGGCCGTTACAGTGAAATTCCGTAGCGGAATTTATTTTTTACTATAATGAATAGACACAGTATATATTTAAGGGGAGTTGGTGCACGGGAAATTTTCAAAAAACGGCATTTGTCAATTTTTAAATTCTGTAAAATTTTCTGCGAGTTTTTTTTCTTCGCCCTGCGCGAAAATTATTTTTTGAAATGTTTTAATATAAACCGCAGCGCATTACATATGCTAATATTTGTCCACCAAAATGCTCATTTTGCATAAAACTTTTTTTTTTTTCTCAGATAAGAGGTTTTTTTCTAAAAAAAACACTCGGTAAAATTTCTTAAAACTATGTGTGTCTGGATCACTGAGGTATTGCAAGCTTTAACGAGAGGATTTCTCACTAAAATTACTTTTTAGAAAACGTGCTATTGTATATGAGTACATTTTGGTGGTTTTGTTTTTGAAACACTTGCGTGGTTTAAAAACGCAATGTTATTCCAACGTAAAATTTCGAATATGAATTAAAAATGGAATAAATGTTAATGACACGCATTTAACGCATATTATTATCACCTCATATCCTAAAATATTGGCATATATATATAGGTCTAAAGTGAATAGAATTTTTTTTTTATATTTCTTGAATGCAAGAGATTTTCTTAATATTTTCTTAAATGAAACTGGCATAAATTAATCAGGAGTTTTAGAAAGAATACGAGTGAATTAGGTGATATGTTTCGATATGTTACCTAAAATACCTCACCTATATAAACATCACGTTTTTGGACTGTTATTTCGCAGTTGAAGTTGAAATTAAGAAAAAATAATAATAAAATCCAATCAGCGCTCGTGTTAAAATTGTATAAAACATATTAACATAATATGTGAAAAAAATTAAGCGTCGAAAGTGAATGAAAGATTTTTAAATGTTCCTTTAATGTATGCGATTTTTCCCATAAAATAAAGCGTGGAAAGTAAAGTTCGTGCACCAATCCCCTCAAAATACACTGACATAAAGAAATATGATGAATTTTAGACAAAAATCTAGGGAAATTCTGATATTTCACATCCATATATAAAAAAATGCATTTTTGCACAATTTGCGCAATTTTCCGTATTATTATTGTGCACTTTATATACAATTTTAATCATTGGTGTAGATGAAAATTAACATGCCGACTTACCACCTTCCGTAAGCTTGAGCACAACACTTATATGAAACAGCCAATTCCAAAAGTGCACTATCCGCATCATGTTCGTTGAGAGAGCATTTGCACGGATGATGAAACAACAAATACCTTAATTATTTATGTGTTTTCTACACGATAAAAGCGATTAAAAAAAAAGTTTCCAGAAGTTTCAAAATCAATTCATATCGCACTCGATGGTCGATTTTTTGTGTATGAAAAAAAATGGATAAGTGGATAACTTCAACACCAAATTAGGAATAAAACGATCCCGATTAGTCTAACCAGCTTCCTTCATACTGGACGGTGCGCAAAACAAACAAACAACGTAACAATCCCTTGATAAAGGTCGACAGTTATTATATGAGAGCAAACCAATGAGAGATAGAGAGGAAAAACACGGGAAAAAAATAAATAAAAGGAGATCACATCTCTAGAGGATCTGTCTCTAAGAGATTAGCTTCCATCGCAGGTTTCACGAGGACTGTCTGTTGAGAAACACAGACAGGCTGGCAGCCAATGGCTGCCAATTCGAAACTCTTAAAATACCGCCAAGTTTTGAGGAATTTTCCCACTGCCAGGAATTTTCCCGTTGCCAAGAATTTTGCTTTACGCCAAGATGTTGATTACTAGCCCCTCTGAGATCTGAGAGAGAGAGAGAGATAGAGAGTATATGGATGTAAGTAGTGGAATACGGGTAACGTTGTGTTTTGAATGGAATCGAGGGGGTTAGAGATGGAAAATAAAGCGGTAACGTGGTGTGAAAAGAGATAAGATATGTTGGAGAATGACTTTCTCAAGATTTATCTCCTCAAAATGTTGCAGAACTTGCAAGTTCTGTCACTGTGAGGACAATTAAAGTGATTTGAGTTGAATTTTCCTGCGGAGTTGGCCTTTCATCGCGTCGTTTATTCAATCCGGATAAGTTCAATTTGAGAATGTGATTTTCCTCTCGGATGACTTCAATACCATTTCTCATAAATTAAAACATTTGTTTGTTTTTTTAATGTTCATGTTTATATCATCAGTAGAGAAGAGAGAGAGAGAAGCGAGAGAGATGCATGATTTTTGCAAAAACACGACTTAGTGAGAGTAAAAATTACAGAATTGACAAAAGTTCAGAATTTATGGGAGAAATAATTTCAAGTCAGCGAAAGCTTTTAATAATTTCCTCCCCCCCCCCCCTTTCGATTATAGTCTCGATTATGGTTACGAAACTTGTTTAGGCACAGTTAATTACTGAAAATAATTCAATAATAAATTTTATTTCAATACTTTTGGGGGTATTTGATTCTGAACATTGATCTCAGCCCTGTTGGCCTAACTGGCAAGACGTCACTGATAAGTGTGTTTGTGTGTTTCTGATTTCAAAAAAACAGTTTTTAATCAGGAACATTCAATAATAAGTTTTTCTGCAAATTAAAAATACGCCAGTGGGTCACTGTTTTGATGTTGTTGATTCTGAGTTGCGGCTGAGAAAGCTAAAAAATTCTTGAGTTACAGCAATGATTAATATAAATCCCGTATTAAATATTTAAAACGACTGACTACCTTCAAATGATCGATATTGAAAATTGTGGATAACTTTTTGTATTAAAAAACAGTTTTTTATTTATTTACAATAACCCCAGAAGACACGAAATTATTCTCTTACACTGGATAAAATTAGCAATAATGTCTGTAACAATTATAATTAGTAAAATAATAATGAATAAATTGACAAATAGATGGCATTTTTAAACTATTCAAATCTTCAAATTATTTTAATGTTCCTTAAAGTGCAATATCCTATATTTTTTGTAACATTGACAATATTGTTTTTGTCATTAAACAGGATTCAAGGTATCTCTCATATGATTGAAATAACATATTGGGGAGAAAAATAACATAGATAACATATTGTGTGTGTTTCTCCTCTGGCAATTTCAATGATCGCCAATTGAAATGTTAAGTATAAAATATTCGATTTTTTTTGTCAAACTCTTCGAGTACTATTTCCCGAAAATTGGCATATTCCAGAGAATATTTTGTGCAGCTCAGTCACTATACAGACAGCTGTTATAATAACGTTATTATAACAGTTGTCTGTTATAGGGGGCAAAGGGTTGTTTGAGTGAGTTTTTGGAGAGATTTCATGGGCAACATTAGATTCGGTGATAAAAAATTGTACTTGTTTTCGCATTGCTATATATAAGGTAGGCCTATATATTAATTTTGCACAGACCTTAACACTAGAAAGGCCGGACTACGCGTTATACCTAGAAAGGCCGCTGGCAGTCATTTTGACTGTTGCTTCTGTTTAGTGCAATGTATTTAATCGCACCAATTTTTTATAATAAAAAATAACAGGCATTATCTTAAATAGTTAATTCGTTACTTATGAAGACATTAGCCCTTTTCTTTAAACATTCACTGTGTCTGTAAAATGACTCTCAAACTTTAAATATGAAAATATAGAGGGCAGCCTTTGCCAAGATTTACCATGGAAACAAGACAGATGAGCATTGCACTTCAATGCACTTCACATCAGCCTCAGATTTTTATCGTCTTAAATATCATTTAGTACTGGTAAAATATCATTATTGATCTAATACATCTAAGAGCTATTTCTACTGATAGTGAAGGAACATATGTATCCTAGAAAGCTTTCAAAGAGCAGATGATGGCATGAAGAGTTATGAAATGTTAAACAAAAACAAAAAACCGAGCTTTTCAGGTGAATGATCAGAAAAAAAAAAACGTTCCCTCAACTCTGATAACCTAAGGCTGTAAGCTGACGCCGGTATTACAGTATGGGGCCGTCCAAGTATTACGTAAGCAAATTTTTAGACGTTTTTGACCCTCCGTCAGCAAAATTTCGTCATCAGCTGTGCCTCTCTGAATCCTAACGCATATTGGTGTCATCAGGGACGTACACACGGGGGGGGGGGGGGGTTAGGGGTGGGGGACTCGTGCCTCCTCCCACGATCAAAAATTTATTTTTTCAATGCAAAAAAATATTTTTTTTAAATTGAAATTTCGGAAGAAAATACCTTCACATGTTATTACAATCACTTTCTGTTAATTTCGATGCTATTTGAAGGTTTTTTTTGTTTTTTTTTCAAACCGAGCACAACTCAGGTCTATCGCCATGGGCAATTTACTACCTAGTTAGTTGTGCCGGAAGTGTAAGTGCGTGTAACTAACAGTCTGAGTGCGTATCTAGAGTTGTGTATGATTTTTCAGTGCTGTCATCTATATCTCAGAAGTGAAGTGAGTGATGTGTAGTGACTGAATATTTGTACCGTTTGTAGGACTGTTGCTCTCTGTGGCGAGGCTTTTTAACGGGGAGATCGGCTCGCATTGGCTCCTTGAAGTTGGGAACCACAGAAAACCAACTTCAGGCGACCGCCACTGTGGCGAAGGTGGGGCTCGAACCCGGGTCCCCGCGATGTGAGTCCGTCACTATGACCACTCGACCTATTTGAAGGCTATGAACTCAAAATTTATCTTTAATAAATTAATTGTGACCCACCCTCTATAAGCCATATAATGATAAATCGCATAAACGCCCATGGCCCGTGGACCAAATATGGCCCTGGTGGGCTATCTGATGCGGAATGCCCTTTTCAAATCTAATTTTGTAAAAATGAAGTAAGCGGCACATTTACAGATCGCATAAGTGTCCCGTGGTACAACTACAGAACATTTAAGCGGCCCGTGGCATATTTTCAGATCAATTAAATGACCCGGGACAGAGTTCCTGAACACTTACCGATCCGTACACATTTACAGATCCCTTGAGTGACATGTGACGTAGTTTTAGAGAACTTGAGTGCTCCCCCCCCCCAGTTCGGTTCTACATCACTCGAGTTACCCGCGGTACACTCTCAGATTATTTAAGTGATGCATTGCACAGTTCCAGAACACTTAAGCGACCCGGACACATTTCCAGATCATTTGGATCTACGAAATATTTAGAGTTCACTAAAGGGGCTCTGTAGGGCACTTATCAATAGGGGGGATGTTACTTCAAGTGCCCACAAACTATCGAAAAGTTTTCCCCGTTTTTGGCGCACCGAGTATAAGAGATGTCATTAAAAATATTTCATATTTTCATAAAGGGTGGTTGATGACCACCCTTTATAAAAAGGATGTCTTATAATGTAAGCATTATCCGAACGCCCCCTCCCCCCTTGTCATCAAAAGTAAGCAGGTCGGAAACCTTCCCCCTCCCCCCATCAATATCATCACGTAATACTAGAACGCCCCCTATAAACGTCTTATATAAAGTCCTTTTATAAAACTTGAAAATGCAACCAGTAAGTGGTTTATTGGTTGTTTTCTTTTTAAAGTTTTGTGAAAGAACTTTTACCAAACTTTTATAGTGTATCAGATCTAGTGTTTTGATTGTGGATATATGAACATGCTATCCTTGCAAGTAGACTTGTAAGATAGCCGAATAACATATAATGCAACACAAATAGAACATTGTTTTATTCGTTTTTCTTATCGGTATATGTGACTCATGAATATATACGTTGGGTTGCTTGTGCCATCAGTGAATGATATGGAATAAAGCTGAAATTAAAAGTATACAAGCAACGCCATCCGCGAAGAGGAAAACTTATGCAATCCATGTATAGCACTTGGCTATCCTAGGTATAAACGTCTATATTTCCCGATAAAAAATCTTTATGGGAAGTTTCTGCAATTCTGAGTTGCTGAATTAAGTGTTATTTTTCGTCACAGTCAACTAAGTATTGAATGGGCCTAACTGTTCGAGACCATTGGAGTACGCGATTGGAGGTTAAGGTGCCCACATATAGTATGGATTGCACGAAAAATTACTACCATTGCTACAAAGACTCATATATCTCAG
Source organism: Pholcus phalangioides (assembly GCF_987345545.1). Classification (NCBI taxonomy): domain Eukaryota; kingdom Metazoa; phylum Arthropoda; class Arachnida; order Araneae; family Pholcidae; genus Pholcus; species Pholcus phalangioides. The sequence continues at coordinate 4,807,695 of NW_028301628.1, read as the reverse complement.
CACCCACGATATGAGTGTGAATGCTGCTATTAGCTACGACGGCTTTAAAGAAGTTACTGGAAAAAGTCTGACGAGAACCAAAAAACTGCTATATATCTTGAACGCTTGGGCTTGTAAGTGCATGGAAATTTTAGAGTTAAAAGGACAAGAGAAACTTGGCATTTCCCCTGAAGAATGATTTTAATGAGTGCTGTACTTTCCCAGAAACAAAATGTTGAAGTTATAGTAAAAGTCATAATCTTTAAGAAAATTACAAGGATGCGCGCGGTTTCTGACTTCGAAGAAAGATATATCGATATATTTGTTGTGGATATCGCCAAGAAGTGTGCGAGATGATAGGTATAGCCGGCTGTTATAATTTTTTTTATAATTTTTACGACTTTAATAAATACCTTCCGGTGCTAATTTTTTTTTTTTGGTTTCATTGTCTCTGGATAAGATGAATGTAGTTATTCTTTTCATAATATTTTGAGGGTGACACATTGGGACTTTCCTTTAAATGTATGTTGAATTAGGGTATTAGGTGAAAGCGCGTTAGATGTAAATTATTAACACATATTCTCCATTTTCAATTGATATTCGAAATAGAAAATTTTAAGTAGGAATAACATTGCGTTTTTAAATAAACATATTTATCAAATAATAACGTTTTTCATTGAAAAAATTACGTTTTTATGTAATCACTCGCTGCAGAACATAACTATACAGAAAAAAGTAGACATTATTCAAAGGGGGAGATTATAGAATTTACAATAGCTTTCTGAAAAATAAAATTGTACATCTTCTGTTCGATTTGCATAGTGAATATCAATGGTTATTATTATTTTATTAATTTGCTAGTTAAAATAAATCGATAAAAACCATACTTTTTTTTCTAGAAAAGACGACCCCAGATGCAAAAACGGTCTGAAAATATTAACAATAACGTAGTGAAGCACGAGTCTCACTGTGAAAGACAAATGGAAGAACGTTTGAAATTTCTATTCTACATACGTCAAGTATGTAGAATACAAGATTACAAGAGACAATTACAAGACATTCTGAATATAAAAATATTTCTTTATAATTAATCAAGATTAAAAACCTCAAATACTTTCTACCAATATCCCAACGCTGCATGATAAAATAATGAAATATATTCATCATGTTATAAAATGCATTGTGAAATAATTTCCAAAAAAGAAAATAATGCAAATCTGTATTCTGAACATTCGAAGATACTCCAATTATGGAAATTATGGAACTATTAAAATTTATATTCATAATCGAACTCCCCAGAAAGCTTCAGATATAAGAAGTGCATTTTCGATTGAAATTAAATATCAAAAATAATTATTATATTAATATCTTTCCCGAATATTGCCTGATACCTTTGAAACTTCTCATCTTTTCATAAGTTATATTAATTTTTTTATGACTATAGTTTGAATTGACATTCAGCATCAACCCATGGTTCACTAATTTAAATTAGAAAATTTCATCTTAACGCTCAGACATAGCCGCATAATAATGATTTGAATAATTCATCATACTTCATAAAATTAGTGGACTTATTTCACATCCTATTCTTTCGTTTATCGAAATACACGTATCATTTTAAGTAAACAAAACAAGAGAACATATGCTTATTGGAACGAACATATATTAAATTTTTGCATTCAGTACTACTTCCGTATCTTCGTTACCCAAAATCCATGGACGATAACTAAATGTCACGATAACTAAAAGCATATCTAAGAATCTCTTCACAAATACGTTTATAAATATGACATCATTATACGAATAAATTTATTTTTTGCTTCTTAATTTAACTTCATATTCAAACATGTCCACCGTCGTTCCCTTAAAAATCTTCCCTAAAGAAACTCTCAATTACACGACATCAAAAACAATTTCCAATAAAAATCGAATTTATTCCAGTATTTCTTTCTTATGAATCAGTTAATTGGAAAGGAATTGAATTCAAATTCTAATCCATAAAGGAATCCACGCATGTACACAAAGTATGTAAATTCGGACGGGGTATTCCGTACAATTCCACTAACGAACTCTATTTACTTGACATCTCACAGGAAAAAAAAATTCAATAATAAAAAACATAGGGCTTTCATGTGGAAAAAAAAATTGTCTGGAGGAGAAAAAAAAAGTATTTAATAATAATTGATAAAATAAATGTGCATGCCATACACATGGAACAAAAACTGCAAAAAAATATATAATAAAAATAGTTATTCTGAAATCAATAGCATGAGTCGATATTTCTTCGTTGTAATAGCGTTAAATTAGAGGGTATATTTTTTTAAAAAGAAGAAGTGGAGGAAAAAATTACAAAACAAAGGCAAAATAATACAGACAAAAATGTCTTCTTTGGCTGAATATTGCTATTCTTCAAAAGTATTGGGTCCATTAAACTTTTGCTTATTTATAATTATATTTCTTTTAGTCCCATCGCCCAAGGGGTTCAATTTGCAGAGGAATTTTCGTTCGTTTGTGTTGGGATTGGGATTCTGATACATCAATCGATGAGAGATTCTTTTGTAATATCTTTTATATTCTTGCCTTTTCTCTTTGAAGTCTAATTCCATTTCTTAATATTTATTCATTTTTGCGAGATTAACTAACGAAATCGAAATTTCATCGAGATCTCAATTTTTTTTTATATATTTTTCTAACATTGTTATTTGTATCTTTTAATTCAGTTTTCAAATTCGTTATTTGAAGAGATCCGAGAATAAGAGAATAGATTTTTACATTGTTTGAATTGAAGGATCTCTATTTTATTCATCTTTAACCATACTTTTGGAACAAGAAGAATACAAGATTTGTGATTAATTCATATTATTCTGATCTCAATGGGAGTTTCAAGAGTATTAACAATATCTACCAATTTGGATGAGAATAAAATATGAATTAATATTATTCTGATCCAAATTGGGAGTTTCAATTATTTATAATATCTATCACTTTTGTTCATAAATTTATAATGGATTATTTCATTCTGTGGTGAAAGTTATCCATGTATATGACTTCTACGTAGGGATACGTAATTTTCGTTTTTACGAAATAGATTGAGATGAATAGGAAAATCACCATTTTTGATAAATAAAAACGAAAATTAGATTTTTACTACTTTTCATGAAATCTTGATAATTTGCACTTTTTGGGTACTATCATTATACTTGTACTTTAATATATGACCTCGTAATTTATGTTATAAAAAAGTAGTTTACTTTGTTTTGACGAATGAATGTGAAATTTTTGACTTGAAAAAAATATCGAATGAATGCTAAATATTTATTTTGTGAAATATTTTTGCAGATGAATACAATTTATTTTTTGAAAAATATTCGAAATTTGGATGTTTTTGTTTGCTCGTATGAATGCAACGTTTTTGATCAAAAAAGAACTTTAGTGAATGAAAGCAAAAATTCTCTGTTTAAGTATTTTTTTTTATTTGTGAATAAATTCCAAATTTCTGATTTTTGGAAATCTTTTTAGTGAAACTTGGATTTTTTATTTGTAAAATTTACGTATCGCTTCTTATACGTCATTGGAAACCATCGTTATTGGGACTAATAACTGAACAAATAAAAAATTATTTTAAACACCTTATATGATTCAAAAAAAAGAAAGATTATGAATGATAATATTTCAAGTAAGCAATTTTTGTAACCTGGTGCTACTTGATGAATAGCCAGATGCTATGTGTCGAGCTTCGTGCGGGATTATTGATGTAAGTTGTAAAGCTGGATTGCACCAACTCATTTTGGCAATTTTTTCTGGCCTACTAAGCAACTGAATGAATTTTTGTAAGCAAATCTGCAATTCACTTCTTGATCCAATTGAAAAAACGTAACTTACACTCAAGTGATACATATATTACTATATCAAGTGATATTTATGAATATTGTTATAAAATTCTCAAAATCAATTACTTCAAAATTAAGTTGAATGTACATCACTTAATTTTATATATTTGGATTTTAATTCTTGATTGGATTTTCTATTCTTATAGGAATCGTCCATTCATAGAATGAATTTTACAGTTTTTAAATGAATTTTTCTCAGTTTTTAAATGAATTTTTCTCAGTTTTTAAATGAATTTTTCTCAGTTTTTAAATGAATTTTTCTCAGTTTTTAAATGAATTTTTCTCAGTTTTTAAATGAATTTTTCTCAGTTTTTAAATGAATTTTTCTCAGTTTTTAAATGAATTTTTCTCAGTTTTTAAATGCATTTTTCTCAGTTTTTAAATGCATTTTTCTCAGTTTTTGAATGGATTTCTCATATCTTAAATGGATTTCTCATATCTTAAATGGATTTCTCATATCTTAAATGGATTTCTCAGAACTTAAATGGATTTCTCAGATCTTAAATTAATTTTCTAGTTTTTTAGTTGTTGTGTGATTGTATTTTTCAGTTTTTCAACGAAGTCTGTAGTTCTTGAATTGCACGCGGCTTATGCAAATTCATAGCGTTGCTAAAAAGCTTGATGTGGCTGATTCGATGGAAATGACAGTGCATCTTGCGTAGGATAGTAAGAGGATGAATTCACAATTCATCCAAATTTATCCGTTGCGTAATTGATTAGAGGGCAGCTTTCTTGCTCACTTAGGTCAACTTTTCGCTTAACGAACAACAGAGACATGTCGTTCAAACATAATCTTCTCAAGCGAATAATTGAAAAAGGCGACAAGAATGTAATATTAGCTAATTATCGTAAAAGCTAAGACGTTAATTCGAGAACTTCAAAAGTTTTCCGAGAGTAATTGTAGTCACAATTTGCGTTGAAACTCAAGAAAGTGCCTTATATGTATAGAAGCTCTCTAACGAACTGGAGTCTCTTCTAAATTGATTACTACCACAGTTTTTATTTTTTCGAGCGCCCGGAAATCCTGCCTCCGGGTTACGAGTATATGTTGACCAAGGAAAAATTTCGACTAATTTCACAAATTAATTAACGGTAGTTGATTAACATACAATGCCGCCGTGCTAGGGTGTATATCGCGTTGTTTCCCAATCACCCGCTTTCGTTCAGCACAATGCAATCAAAAGAAACGCATCTGAACAAGAATATGTACGAATCTTTCCAAGTTAAATAATAATGTCCGGGATCAAAAAGTGAAAATTATGAGCTTTTACCTTAGAGTGGTTGTAGTTCTGGGGCTTTATCGGGTAATTGAGTTTCTTTTATGAGACTCCGGAATTGGAAGTTGCTGAGATAACTGTTTAGATAAATTAGTGACAAACAACGAAATCCGATAAAAATTAATAAAGATATCGTAAAAGTACTCAATGTTCGATCTTCAGTAATAAACATAAATATACGCTGAACATGAATGTGAAAATATTATAAATTTTTATTCTCTAATTAATCAACACAGTACTGTTGCTATTCCGCTATAATATTAATACACGTGTGTGTATGTGTTTTTTTAGAAATTTCATTTCATAATTACAATTTACACATACGTAAGAATACAGACTGGTCTTACAGACATTATTTTAGGTGTAATGACCGTGATACCTATTTTTTTTTATCATCAATAATGATCGAATGAAAAAATTATAAAATTTTTCTGTGTAAATCAATCAATGAATGTTACTCATCAATGTTCTGTAGTGCTGACAAATGTTGCTGTTTTTCCCGTTGAGAAAGGTTATTTTGTAATGATAATTTTAATGTTGCAAACCAAAGGCTGGTTAATCAGACGATACATATATACGGCTTAGTAAATAGCATTCATCTTTTTTTATCACTATAAGTGATATAAAAAGCAACCCCCCTCCTTCCCAAACATGAGAAAATATTGTGATGCTAATCCTTATAAAATATTGTTACGAAGGGTAAGAATTTGAAGAGGTTTGGGGGAACGCATGCAAGGTTGGCCTGGCATGTAAATTTAAGAATAAATACAAATACAAATACAACGCCACAACAAGCAAATTGCCCAACGAGGTGGCTGACTTAAGAACATCATGAATCCTCGAGCCATGTTTTGGAGGCCCTACCTACTACTGCTACACCACACATGTACCCCGCCCACCCCCCCCCTACCCCGCGGAACCCCCAACAAATCGGTACATGCGGGAATGTGCTTGTACGTGTAGTGAAACCTGACGTGAAGTTTTTTGTTTCTCTGTAATGCTTGTTATGTGTAGTGCTGCCATCTGCCACCAGTTTTTCTAACTATGATTGAAGTGTTATGATTGAATGATTTATCGTTGTAGGACTGTTGCTCTCTGTGGCGAGAGTTTTTAACGGGGAGATCGGCTCGCATTTGCGCCTTGAAGTTGGGAACCACAGAAAACCAACTTCAGCCGACCTAGATGCTAAATGTGGACTCGGACGGGTAGGATTCGAAGATAGAAGTGCGTGCGTTTGGAAGGCTGCTCTATTTTAGCAGAAATTCTAATTTTTGTAAATAAAGACGTTTACTTGTTCTCAGATCCTGGTTCCTGCGAGTCTTTGCCCATCTTCAAGTCCTCGGCGAAGAACACCGGGAGAGATCCGCGCGATGGACGGGACGAATCTGATGGCACAGGTTCGACGAGACCCGGTGGCGACGCGACAATATATATTTGTGAGATAAAAATGCATATTTTATAAAATCATAACCTACATGTAGGTATACAAAAGAAAAAAATTAAATATATAAGATATTTTTAATTTGAAAAATAAATAAATATTGTCAGTTTAAAGCATTTTTCAATTAAAGTAATTTATTTTTTCTATCACTTATCCGAAAGCCACAGAACCAGGGATGAACAAGAAAATCGATAAACGTTAACTGTTATATTGAACAAACTGTTTACTTTTTCCTATATTCAATAATTAAGACATATATACACTATAATAATTACATACACTTCATTAATGAAGACAATATACTGAACCTGACAATAATCTTTTTTTCTGGGGTTTTTTTTGCTATAATATCAATTTTTTTTCGTTTTCATCAAATTTTTTAAAAATTTATATTTCTTAAAATATAATAGTTGATAACTAAATTAATAAATTTTATTTATCATCACTGATTTAGACAGCAAAATGTCTCGTATCATGAAGAAATAAAACCGTATTGTTGGTTCTTTACATATAAATTTGAATTTGCTTAAGAAATTAATATATATGCAGCATATAGTTTGAAACATTAATGGATATTGATGAAAACAGTAATATCAAATCACTCATGTATTTTGTAGCATTAAATCAGTGAATAATACTCATTATTTCTGTTATAATGAAATTATTTTGAGGAACAAACAAACATTTATAAAATTTATTTTATAATAATAATTTAAATTTCCAAATCTACACAGGCTGGTGCAACAGACATTTTATACGGCTTAAAAAGTAAATTTCTCACTTTCATTTACCATTATTACTGACTTAGAAAGCAAAAGCCCTGAAAAATTCGAAAAAAGTTTGATACTTTTAAAGCTACATATATTTGTATATACATAAGCGAACAAATATATAAAGCATATAATTTAAAAATAAAAAATAATGGCAAATGTAATATACGTTCAGTTTCATTGGAGTAAGTTTACTTATTTTCTCATCTGCTTACCCAAATTTCCCAATAAACCAGTGACAAACAAAAACAAAAAAAAAACTGATGTAAAGTAACTGTAATGTTAAAGTGAGTATTCATCTTTGATCTTCAGTAAGTAGCGTTAATCTACTGTAGCTGAATGAAGTATTTTTTTAATTATAAAACATAAGTAATCGATTAAAATATCAAATTAGTATTTTTTACATAAAATGCGAAACCAGTGAATGCAACTCGTTATTATTGTTATTGTACTCATAACATTGACAAACGATTTTTTCTTTAATTAGATCCTTAAAAATTATTATAAACTTATTTTATATTAATAATTTCAATTTTCAAAAATACAGATTGTTTCAATAGATGCTACATACATTTTTATAACTAAATTTAAATTTTTGATTGTTATTGCTACTAATTTAGGAAGCAATATCCTACTAAAACATGAGAAAAAAATAGAATTGTGATGATTTTTTAGAAAATCATATTAGGATGTAATTACATAAGAAAATAAACGTGTAAAGCACTGTATAATATTTTCAGTATAAGACATTTTAATAGACAAGTAAATAATTTCTTTTCTCCACTGTTTCCCAACAGCCACAAACGATTGGTGATAAACAACGAAAATCGATAAAAAGTAACTATAATATTAACGAAAGCACTTAATCTTTGACTTTCACTAGTTATATTCAACATAGAAAATTTAAAAAAATGTATAGTTATTGTTGTTCAATAGGATTTTCCGTTAGTTATTAAAATAACCAAATGTATAATAATCGACATGAATATGAAATCAGTATTTTCACCAAGCCAATGATCATTCCTCATCATTGTAATTGATACGTAAAGTTATTATTTTTTTTTGTTTGGGAAAACATATATATATATTATAAAATAATGACTTGAATTTGTAAAAAATTCAAACTGTTTGAACAAAAAAAAACATATATTATACTATATGACTAGATAACTTTTTATAAATTTTTGATTTTAAAAATTCAAAAGTACAAAAAACCTTAAAATACGATATAAAAATACCTAATGCTTTATAAAAATATACAGTTACAAACGAATATATATAAAATAAATGTGTACATCACCTACTTTAATAAACAAATAAATATATCCCAAAAATAGTAAATGTTCAGTATAAAGCATTAATTGACGTAGAATAATTTCTTTACTTCATCGCTCATCCGAAAGCCACAAAGAAATGAAACAGATTCGTGTCAGTGACAAGACAATGAAATAAAGGAACAACCTGAAACATAATTAATCTTTTGCTTAATTATTGAATGTAACGGGAACGGATCTCCATCGATAATCATGAATACGACTTCCTTGAGGGAGAAAATCAAAAAGTCTCCGGATTGATTGGAAGGCTAATGTATTTTTATAAAAATCGAAAAAGAAAAGAATATTCACCTCATCTCAGTAATTGTTTTAAATTATTAATATCTTGCCAGCAATCGGTGATAACAAAGATCGAATAAATCCGACGGATCAACAGAGAGAATGTTCAGATTATTCCTCGCGATTAATGAATGAAAGTCTCCAGAAGTGAATTGCTATCATAGCGGCGTCCATGATTAATGTTCGCGTAATAGGTGCAAAAAAGAAAGAATGATGTAAATGACTACCGGTGCAAAAATCGCTTTTTAATTGGGGGAATATTAATTTAGATTAGTGACTATACATTTGTTATTCTTAAGGATGAGGAAGATTTTTAACAATGAATTAATGATACTAATTCGATTTTTTTTGTTTTTGTGCAGTCAATTAATAAATAACTAAATGCTTGGTGGAAAAAAAAGCGTTAAATATGTAATAGATATATGAAAAGTACAGAATCGGCTAGATTTACTTTTTTCATATAATGTTTCGAAAAATATTGAGTTTATTAATCGGAAATTACTAATTTGAAAAAAAAACATTTCTCCAATATAATAATTGCATTTCGTTTGTTATATAAACGAAGTAATTATGTAAGAATAGTGGGAATATTCAACAGGGAAATTCTTTAGTAATGATGTATTAATTTTGTTTTACTGAAAAATTTGTGGAAAAAATGAGATTCACATGTTATCTAACCGGATGAATCTATTGTTATAGGGCTCATGTTTCGTCTTCAACAACTTTTTATGTGCAGCGGTAAAGACTTTTATCAGTGTGTTATATTTACCCTGATCATTTATTTTGAACAGAATGATTGCAAAAAATATTGAACATGTTAGTAGTTATTAAATGAAAAAAAATATATATATATTTGGTTGCCCTGTCCTCAAAAACCAAATTAAAAAGTTGTTGTCCGTTGTCTTGTGAGCCAAACAAAAATAAATTATTCGTTTTTTTAAGAGAAATATTTGCTGAGACATTTGAATAAACAAAATCGCTGAAAATGAGGGAAATAGCCACTTAAACTAACGGACAAGATCATTGAACGCTTCATAACCTGTTATTTTTCTCATTTTCAGTGATTTTCTGATTCAAATGTATAGGCGATTACTGCACCTAGATACATGGAATTTTGTTGCGCTCAGGCGACAGAGCAGCTTTCTAATTGGATTTTTTTTGAGACAAGTTAGCCGAAAAAGTTGACGTATCTGAGAAAAGAGAAAAATTCCCAATTTAGTCCATTTATTTTTATTAATATTCAATAACTGGTGATTATGTATAATCAATAAATTTATCACATTTACATTGTACGAAACATATACATTGTTATTTAAATTGGTATCTGTGCATAATTTCAATTTTTTGACACTATTCGAAGTTTTAACCTATGAATTATAATAAAAACATATAGTAATCGATTAAATTTCGAAATTAGTATTTTTTTAAATTAGGTAATTTATTCTAGTACTTATTATTTACGTTCATTATTCCTTAGTTATTATTTATTACTTATCAACGTTTATTATTTATTACTTATCAACGTTTATTATTTATTACTTATCAACGTTTATTATTTATTACTTATCAACGTTTATTATTTATTACTTATCAACGTTTATTATTTATTACTTATCAACGTTTATTATTTATTACTTATCAACGTTTATTATTTTATTACTTCATATTATATTATCATTCCCTAAGCTATTTATTTTATATGAAAATTGGGAAGTTTTGAATGATTACGTGTGGACACACGTGTAAACTACACTTGTTGAAATTCGATACTTGCGTAGGATTAGCGATTTTTCCCCCAATGCGTCTTGAATATTAAACCTATCTGACTTGATTTCAAATACTAATATAAAAGCAATTGAATAGAAAAAATGTAAACATTTTGTTTATGAGCGTTATATTGCTATCAATACTCTATAGTTTCATAATAGTAACCACTGTAACTACATAAAATATGATACTTAATATCACATCAATTCTGTAGAATACCTACAGAAGGAAATATAATCATGAAACGACTCATACATAAAGAGAGAAAGTGGTCTATGAATTATTGTCTAAGAAAAACCATTGAAATGTTCGTATTTCTTTAAGATGTTTCTATTTCAATTTAGTATAACCATTTGTCACCAAGAAGGAGTAAAATTCCCGAATTTATTCCATTTATTTTTATGAATATTCAATTGTTTATCGAATTTATTTTCCTGGAGGAAAAACAGAAATTGGTAGATGAAAAGGTAGAAAAAAAAATAAAATAGAAAGATATCATTTTCCTTTCTTATATATAAGTCGCAACAATTTCCATCTAATTTTTTTATATATATTTTTTTTTTTGGGGAGGAATTTCCGCGGAATAAATTTAAACTAATCGAAAGCAGGGCAATTTATCACGCAAGCTATCCATCCGTTAGCTACCAGCAAGCCAGCTAGCTTTCTAGGGGGTCCCCTTGCTTCGTTTTCCTTTAAGAGAACCTGTATAACTCCGTGCATACGTTTACTGCTGCTGCTGCAGCTGCATACAGCCCCAGCCCCCTGAATCTGCAGTTATTGATATTCCAACCATCGTTTGCGTAAGACCGACTGCTATCGAAACGTCGTTAATCATTCCTTATTTTCCAGGTAGTGACAGCTAAAATAAGTGCGCTATTCCATTACACTGAACGGTAGAAAATACTCGGTGATGTTAGATTATATTTTATGTATGTATGTATATATATATATATATATATATATATATATACAGACCTGAATAGTTATGGAAAAATGAATTGTGAGATGCATTTTTTTTGCTAAGTATACACATACTAAATTGGTGGTGTGCGGTTTGAGAAAGTCAATCCAATACGATGATATAATTCATGAAAAATGAATTATGAATTTTTGAATTATTTTTCATTATGCGCAGGAATTTGATACAGGGATGGGAGTAAGAATTCTGAGGTATATTAGTTCTACCCATAAATCTTATTTATTGGATGCTTTGTTTACTTTCTCACATTATATGAGTGATATATTATGATATGCGATGATGTATAACCATATATCATTCACATTTTAACGTTATGCCGTATTTTAAATTGATTACTAAATTATATCACTCGATAATCCCAGGTTCCATTGATATTTTCTTAGGATAGCCTATATATCAGGATTTCTCAATAAAAAATTCCTTCACAAGAGGTAGTCCCCGTAGATGGAATTGTTGGTCCTCATAAGACAGTCAGCCCCGCTTAAAAGGATATCAATGATACCACCTCTTAATGTACGATTGTGCAGGGAACAATTAGATTGCGGTTTCATACCGTGTAGTATAGATTTAAAGTTGAAAAAATTTACTGTATATATAATTATCACATTATCCGAACATAAATATATGAGGACATAATTAATTAAATACCCGTTTTTATATTTAAAAAATATTCATAACAACATTATAGATAACAGGGCGTATGGTATTTTACTGGCAAACCGATAATCCTAGAGACGTGCTTCCAATTCGAAAATGTATTCAGATAACGTATAGTACCGTTTTGGTCGCATTTAAAGCTCTTTTTTTCCCAAATTTTTCTCCATTCTTCAAATTTAAATATCTCAGTGAATATTGCAATTTTAGGAGCATGAAATTTTTTATTGGGCATCAGGGGAGACGGGGAAACAACTTTATAACTGGGTTCTTGAGCACAGGGTGTCCGCATAAAAAGTTAACATTTTAATAATTATGCAACATCTTGAAGCATGAATAGCATAACTTTTTCTAATTGCAAGCATGCTTCTAGGATCAAAAGTAAAATGACATACGCCCAGATACCTATGCACCCTGTCTATAGAACGAAATGAAAGAATTCAAAAAATAAATTCTCTGATGAGAGAAAACACCAACAGGAATGAAATTTCAAATTGAAATTACAATTAACATATTATACGTTTTTATATTTTTATGGAAAATAAAAACAAAACAAAAACAAATTTTCTAGCTATTTTTTCTGCTGTTTTTTTGTTTTTTTTCTGCCTGATCATGGCGAGGTTGATTGATGCATTTTTGGCTTCTCAGCATAAAACCCATTGAAACAAAAATTTTTAACAGCTGTTAGAAACCTTTGTATGGACAGCGGAGAGTGAGATATCCTCGGGAGAAAACCCATTGGAATATAAAATCAATGGACACAATTGAAATTAGGTTTTCTCTTCTCCGTTTTCTGATCAATTTTCCGTTCTTCCCCAAATCTTTTTCAATTGCATCCACATTCTTCGTATGTAGGGGTCATTCAAGTATTGCGTAAGAATATTTTTAGCCATTTTTTACCCCCCCCCCCCGTTGTCAGCAAAAGTCAGCAAAACACTGACTCCCCTCCCCCCCCCCCCGTCAGCAGCTTAGAATATTTCATATCTTCAAAAAGGGGTGGTTGATGACGTAAGCAACCTTCAAACCCCCTCCCCCCCCTTGTCATCAAAAGTCAGCAAATCCGAAACGCCCTGCCCCCCCATCGATGCTGACGTAATACTTTAATGACCCCGTAATGCTTGATACCCAAGCTTGAGGAATTCCATGGTAATTTGGTAATTACAGTTCGAGTTTTCATTTTTGATTATGATTATTGCATTCAAAACTTTCAAACTGTTTCACAAACAGAAAGTTTTTTTTCTTTTAACGTAATGTTTTCTCATTTTGAGACATTGCATGAAGTGATGGCGTTTGTGCATATTTTTTAAAGATTTTTCTTCTATTTGATACGTTAGCGTCCTCTATGGGCTAATCAAAGAACGATAATAAAATAAAATAATTAAATATACCGGCTAACTTTGACATAAAGGACATAAGGACTGAAAAATTTCGAATTTTTCATGAATTTTTACGGTTCACATATTTGTTTTAATTCTTGAATGTTCCGTTCAATAAAAAATATGTACATAGAGTGGTTGATATGTGTTTACGGTTATCCTGTGAATTCCAATATTGGATTAAGCGGGGGAAAGTTTTCGAAATTATCACCGTAAGCGGGAACGTCAACATTGTCTTCACGGGAGAAATTTTGATTTCAGAGGATTTTATCCGTATAAGCGGAGGAGCCGCCCGGGCACCCTTTGCCGGGAGCCGAATTGCTTACGTTTCTTCTTGCGGGAGAGCCTGGGTGTCTCGCTGTGTTTCTCCAGTGTAACCGCGGTGTCAAAGAGATTATCAAAGAGTTACCCGATTTAGCGGTGCGTCTATATTCGGAAATTTAAATATACTCAAATGAAAGGTATGCAAAAGCCACCGTGATGCCATCGTGCTCGCATGGACATCGTGCTGGGCACTCATTGCGAATATCCAGTTTCGAACCCCGTTAGAGGTAAGAGAGCAGGACACTTACATAAAATGATAATCTAGGCCCTTGCTGTTTGAAGTTCAAAATATGGAGACAGGTGGAAGCACACCACACACTTTTTCCTCCTTCTTAGCCTAATCAATGCTTATCCACAGTTTCCCAGAGCGGTTTAACAAAGAATCGCTTCAAAGAGCCTTTCCTATACGTCACTCCGTGGCACCGCGATAAAGGTTGGAGGCAGACCGTTTGAGAACCCAATGCGTTAGAAATTTCTCATAGGGATGGGGGTCAGAAAGCGCATGCACAGTTAAGCAGTAGTAGTAGTAGTAGATATATGCATATACAGTATATTTTTTTCACAATGACTGATGTTAGTAACGCCAATTAATGTTATCACAATAAGCATTTCAGTATGAATTATTCATGAGGTTTGCAAGGGGTTTCCATTATTATGAGGTTTCAGGGATCGAAACTTCCAACTTTGATAGCAGATCTGAACCGTCCCTACAAGGCGTATTGTCCACCATAACAAAAAACTTGTTACACGGTAATACACCATATAGCATTTATCATTATTCAGAAAAATAATCACGAAAATGTCACTTTCTTATTTGAAATGTGAAAGCCAAAGAGTAGCAACAAAAAATTTGTGCATATATTTATTTATACAGAAATTAACTGGACTGGATAAACATTTGCATAAAATATTGCTGAGATAACGGTGATTTAAGCACTTGATTGCCGCTTTTTTTCGCGCTAAAAGAATTGCCGCAAAATAATATGGATTCGGAAAAGCGCCAAATGTCAAAAATATCAAACAATGAGATTTCGATGAATTTTCATAAAATTGTTACGGTGTGAATTCCATGCAGTACAATAAAAGGAGACAATTTTGACTGATTAAGATTGCTTTGATTGCATTCGATATAAACATTTCAGCAGATAAGAATAATATAAAAATTTCAATCTTTTCCAAATAATTTTATTTTCTGAGGTTGAATTAAAGACAAATTATTGAGTTCTCTCAATTTTGCTGAGATAATTCTTCATATTTTCTTTGAATTTTAAGACCAACTGCACAATTGTTTTCGGACGCTTTCGGTGAAATACCGAATAAATCCTCGATAACAAATCATGTATAAACTGAATTACGGATAATATTGATGAAGGCAAAATTCAGATATTCCAATGGAATTAACATACGCATATATTAAGATTTTGATCTAAACATTTTATATATAAGTATATATTAATAGTAAACATCGCTATCAAGGAATTAATTCTGAAAATATATCTATAAGTGCAAGTTAAAAAAGTATTTTACATGTTTAGATCAACTTCGTATAATAATTTTTTGAAATATGCATAATTTAGTTAGAAAAAATGTTATTGAATTTTTTTATATGAATTGACACACATTGTCAACACACCCCCGGCATGTCGGGAAACATCGAGGGAGACTATCAGGGAATCTGGCATGCCGGCAAATAAGACTCAGAGATTCTGGAAAATTCTTATAAATCTTTATTCATAAAAATCCATTGAATTGGATGCATGCATACTGTGAGCCTTATTAAACCTAGCTTTTCCCGGCATGCCGAGAACTGACCAGACCCCAACATTCAAAAAACGCGATGTTCCTTGCGTTTAGCGGCATGCCGGCTAATGCGGAGAAGTACGGTATAAATTGGTCGTTCAAATTGTTGCCCCCGCCCCCTCAAACAGGTTATTTAAGTATGTGCAAAGGAATCTAATAACTTAATTAGTGCAATCCAGACCCAAAAATCAGACACGTATCTTTAGAGAACAGTATTCAAAAATTCCACTTAAAAAGCATCGCTGAAAGTATTGTGAAATTATTTCATATATATACAGGGCGTTGCCGTGAAGTAGCGACAAACTCGGATTGGTGATATTAGTGATCAAGAGGAACAGGAAATTGCCACAGAACATGATATTTGTAAACCACATTTAGTCGGTAAAAATCGCAAAAACCAACGTCGCTGCAGCAGACATCGTCAGCACACCTGGTACGTTTGAGCGCGTCCGACAATCGCTACTCCGTCGCTCTCGGCTGTGTAATGACCTTCGCGCGGCCGCAACTTCGAACAACTTCTGTAATCAACTCTACCATGTCATTGAACTGTGCTGCACAGACTGTATTGCAATCATGCTGTCAAGTTGTTAAGTCCGAGTGGCGCAGTGGTAAGATGCTCGTCTTCCACCATGAAGGTTACCGTCAAGGTCTACGGGTTCAATACCGGGCGTAGAACATTGAAAACAAGTTATTTAATAACCGATACTGGGGTGACCGCCGATAGATGGCGCCTTCATCCACTGGTTGGAAATTGGGTATGGCGATGTATGACCGAAGTTGGTGTGCGGTAGTGTCACGTTAATGGGTTTTTGCACTTATTATTGTAATTAATTTTTTACACCACAGTCTGCGTTGTTAATCATGCTGCCAAATAGCTAAATGATTTTTCTAATTATTATTATCTTCTTGTCTCACTCGACGTCACAACCTTCATAAGACCATTCCCAATTCATCGATATGTTTGATGCTAGAGGTATCGCTTCTTTAATAGATGCACTGCCTTCTCGCTCTTCTACTGGGCCTGATGGTATCCCCGGTAGCTTCTACAGGGCATTACGAGACGAGGCATCTTATTTCTTGAGTGCAGTGTTCCAGTATTTTTATGACTTTTGTATGATACCCAATTCCTGGAGGAATGCCATAGTTCGTCCTATTTTCAAAAATAAAGGCAAATGTTCTGATCCTCAAAACTATCGCCCGGTATCATTGACTGATATTTCTTCTAAAATATTCGAAAGATGTCTGGTCCAAAAACTTCTTACATTTGCTATCAATTCAGGGTTTATACCATCTAATCAATTTGGTTTTGTTCCTGGTCGATCACTATTAATCCAACAACTAATTTGCCACGACTATTGGACAAATGCCGTTGAAGAAAAAACCGAAATTGATATATTGTTTATTGATTTTCACAAAGCATTCGATAAAATAGACCGCTTTCTTCTAATCACAAAGCTATTGAACTTGGGTGTGCCAGAAAAGATGTGCCGAATACTGCAGTCATATCTGGGCTCTAGAACTTTTCAGGTTCGTGTTGAAGATTGCCTCTCTGGGAAAAAATGCGTATCTAGCGGTGTAGTTCAGGGCTCTGTGTTGGGTCCACTGTTGTTTGTACTATTCACGTATGACATTGCTTTTTACACTCATCCAATTCCACTAGTACAATTTGCTGATGATGTTAAACTGTTTTTTCCCACGTCTGAACACACAGAGCTTAATTCTGCCTGCCAACGTCTCCACAACTGGACTGTGGTCAATCGTCTTCCAATTTCCGTTAACAAAAGTGGTGTCATGCACATAGGGGGATACAGAATGAGTCCAAGCTACTCGATGGGTGGCGAAGAGCTCCAGAGGTTCACTTCCTACACTGACTTGGGGATCACCATTTGCAATACCAGAAATTTCGCCCTACATTATTCGAATATAGTGTGTAAAGCGAGACGCGCTTCTTATGTCCTACGGAAGGCGTATGGAAAATGTGATACCGCTACACTCATGCACGCATTTACCGTTTTTATACGCCCAATCCTGGAGTATTGTTCGCAGATATGATCTCCGTACAAAGTGAAAGATATAAAATTCATCGAAAAGGTCCAGAAATCATTTACCAAACAGTTTTGCAGTCTGCGTCATCGCCCATACGAGGAAAGGCTGAGATGTCTCGGCGTCCACTCTTTAGAATGGCGTCGCCTTGAAGCCGACTTAAAGCTGTGCTTCAAACTTGTACACAACTTAGTATATACGGGTCAGTCAACTCCATTTTTTGAAATCAATCCCAGACCATCACTGAGAAGACATTCATTACAAATAAAAATTCCAACTGCCAGGAACAATGCTAAATTTTATAACTTCCGATGCCGAGTTGGAAGAGTATGGAACAAATTACCACCAGATCTCGTGTGTTCATCTACATATCACAGATTCTGTCACTCTCTCAACGCTTCTGATCTTTCAACATTTTTAATGTGCTATGGATTTTAGTTCATGTCGGGTTTTATTGGTGCATATATGCTTGTTTTATTTATATAACTTTTTTTTCCCATCAGTTCTATTGATTATTTCAATTTGGAATTACATGTGATGATTTTTTATTTGTTTATTTTTTTTTGTGTTTTTTAAATTTATATATATATATATATATATATATACATGTATTTTATTCTGATTTATATATTGAATTTTATTGTGTAAACATGTTTATTTTATTGTTGTTTTGTGTTCGGGGATTTTTTATTTTTTTTATTTTATTTTATTTTTTTTTTTATTGGCGTCATCTTTTATGCATTTTTCTCTTTGTATATATTCGTGTGTATGAATGTGTACTGATGTTCCCTGCCGTCTCTTTCCAATTTTATTGATTGTTTGAATAGTGCACCTGTGGAGTTAGAGCCTACTGGCCTTGCACAGGTTTGTATATAATAAATAAATAAATAAATAAGTATATTTTTGTAATTTTCACCGACTAAAAGTGGTTTGTGATACCATGTTCTGTGACAATTTTTGTTCCTCTTGATGCCTGATATCACACCTCTGTGTTTATTGCCACTTCAAGGTAACACTCTGTATAGTGTGGAGGCAGTCGTACAGATTCCAGCCTTACTTTTGAAAGTTTCCAAGTATTGGTATGAGTCAAGAGTATCCTAAATATGTCATTTTTGCTTGTTGATCAAATTTACGTCATTTTTTCAATGTACGGGGTCCGTCCGAAAGTATGCGAAACTCACACCAGTAACAGAACAAGGAATGTTTTTATTATCTATAGTCATTATGCTATAGGCATGGAGCATATCAAACTAAATATTTTTTGCCGCGGATTACGGATATCTATGTTTCTTTTTAAAGCTCATATATATATTATTTTCAAGGAGCTCTATGACGTTAGAAAAACCTTCATTTCACTCGTAGATTCGAGTTCAAATTCCAGTATGTCAATCACACCATATTACATATTTAATGAAATGCAATATTATGAGGTTTATGAACATTATATATATACATATTATATGCCCATCATATGTGGTTTTCAGAATATACAAAATAACTGAATATTTAGAATAAGGTTGTGAGTTAATGTTCACGAAAAAAACGATATTTTTTAAATTGTGCATTTCATTTGTCATATACATTTCAATAGGATATTGACAAAAGAATATTTTATGAAATATTCATATTCCAAACACATGAGTTACCAATTCGAATTTAAAATAAAATATTTGAGTATCGAGAAATCTTATAAGCACTCAATTTTACAAAACATATACACACATACACAAAGTAAATTTTTGAACATCATATCAAAATTTAAATCTTTAGTTTGTATTCAGTAATAATGCACTGAAATCAACAAAAATATATTATAATAACCTTTCATCAGAAATATCATCTGAGTTTCAATATAAAAATTCCTATTTTTTTCCTGTAAAAAATACATTCAAATATAATCATTTACAAAGTAAAATCTTGCATTTTTCTTTCTTCTTGGAAAAAGCTGGTGAATTCCCAATATCTTTTCCATTACGAACTCATAAACAACTTGAACAAAATTCAAATTAATAAGCTTAAAGTCAATCATTGGGCAATGGAAATATCTTTTGTTTTTCAGAACGATGTAAATGCATCTCTACATATTTCTTTTCCCATATTTATTTCTATTCTGACTTTTATACATGGCGGTTTTTTGTTTCTCTCTTTACATCCATTTCTAACGTGAATTCGAACGCATATGCAAAGCAAGAAATCGGTAAGATGAAAGTGGATCCATAACATGGAAGTAGAAGACAAAAATATCGGATATAAATTTAATTTTTTTCCCCGTTTTCTCTCATATTCAAAACAATATATATATGAGGGAAATAAAATATTAAAAAAAGAGCCAAGATATGACTGTACTTCCGAAGGGAAGAGAATATATTGCTTTATTTTAAGTATTACTGATATCCTATTCCCCCCACTCCCCAGTACGTCCTTTGCCACTCCCGCCTGCTTCTATCAGATAAGACGAATTTCGCGAACAATTCCATTCCAGAAATATTGGAATTTTTCAGGAGATATTTCAGCGTGAAATAATATTTCCAGCTTCATGGAAGGCACTCTTCTTTCACTCTCGAATTTTATTATTATTATTATTTATTTTTATATATATTGCTGTTGTTCACGTTACGCTTTATTGTGCCTTTGGAGTTCGATCGGAACCATAGCAGTGTGTTAGATGGAGCCTCGGGCTGGAACTTTGTCTGCAGAAACGAAATATGTATACAGTATATACGCGTGAAGGAGACGAAATTCGCATACTTTTCCTCTCCCCCCATTCCTCCAATACCTTTAGTTTGTATCCTCGTCCTCTGCCATCGTCTCAGCCAACGGCTCTGTTTGCAAAACACTGCATGTCTTTTGGAAACAAATAGTTGGCTGTGTCCTCTCAGTATTCAGCTTGAGGGGATACTACAGCAAAAGGATAAAAAAATGGAAAAGGATATAAAGCATAAGGCTATTGGAATGGAGAAGATGAGTCGGAGAGGACCTCATATTTGCGTTCGGGCTTTCCGAGGATTCTAAAAACAAATATGAAATAATAATAAAATTTGATTTTTTTTTCTATGAGGTCTTGGAATTTTATGAGAGACTTTCTTTCCTTCTTTAATTTTTTTTTCTTTCAAATATAGAGATATGAATTATTTTTTGGTGGTGAGTGTTGTTGATGTAAAGGGGGCCATTCAAGTATTACGTAAGCAGATTTTTGGCCATTTTTGACCCCCTTCCCCCCCTTCTCTCAGCAAAAGTCAGCAAAACACTGACCCCCCACCCCCTTCTTGTCAGCAAAATTTTTTCAGCGGCTTAGAATATTTCATATCTTCAAAAAGGGTGGTTGATGGCGTAAGCAACCTTCAAACCCCCCTCCCCCCTTGTGATCAAAAGTCAGCAAATCTCAAACCCCCCCCCCCCCCGATGCTGACGTAATACTTGAATGACCCCAAAGTACATTTTTGCTGCATGTGTCCCAACCACTCAGTGAACTGTAACGCTATATAATTTTGTTTTGCATCATATGAAGTAGGTGCAGTCAAGCAAGGTGATACCAAAGAGTGCGAATATGAAGAGATAGAGCGGGACAAAATATAAACTGTTTTGAGATGCTGCAGGGTGCTGTGTTGGTATATATATACGTAGAGAAAACTTCTCAACACACAAGTTCGACTTGAACTTCCAATATTGTTCGTGCATCACTACTAGAATTCAGACCTTGCATCTGATGTATGGGGCTATTCAATTCAAATCAACTACCTGTTTGAAGGTTAGGCCTGCTAGCAACGTTAGTAAAGCTGTTAGCCAACAAGTTTTACCGTTTGGCGACACGACGGTTTTCTACAAAACTAGTAATGTTGTTATGAATGTTTTTATCTTCTTCCATTTTATTTAAATGTAATTGAATATCTATTGCAAAATACGTACAGTACACGTATCATGTACGGTATAAATATTTAATAGCTTTCCATATTTGAATTTGGGAATCATGTACAATCGCAGGTGAAAGTGATAAAAAATGTAGTCAAAAATTACAAATGAAACATTCTTTATTGAGACAAGTGGTGGTTATGTATAATCAACATTAACATTTACAGGAACTAATTGCGAACGAAGTCAAACGTGAAAGTCGTATAAATGAGAAAGTCATATAAACGAAGTTTCACTGTACATCGTACTCCCATCAGCGGACACTCTCTGTTAGATGACCAACTTTTTTGGTCCCATGGGTGTCCGTTATTGATAGGTCCTGCTGTACCAAAAACAAGAATGGACTCTATATGGATTATATATTTGATTTTTTTTATTGTATACGTAAATCTTTTTTTGAAACTTCTTCATACAGTCGATGCTAGATTTTACGAACCTCCAATTTACGAACTGCACGCTTCTACGAAATAATCTTCTGGTCCCAAACAATATACCATACCTTTAAACGTCCTTCCGAGTTACGAACTTTCGATTTTGTCGTGAGAGCTTTTCCCAATGAATTGTTTTAATTCCCGTAATGAATCATACAAAGATTCAAGCATATTTTTTCTTCGTTCTCTCTCTCTTGTCGAAAAAGGCCTGTCTCAAAGCCATTTTATATCCTCTATATCAGCGGTTCTCAAACTCTTTTGACTCGAGGAACCCTTTTTGTACATAATTTTTATGGCAGAGAGAACCTGTAGGCCTCTTTTATTTATTTACCTATCAAATTTACTGATTTATATTATTTTCCTCGAGAAGCACCGGTGGAGCACCGGTTGAGAACCCCTGCTCTATATCAAACTGTTTTGTCTACAGTTAAAAAAATTGTTTCTCTTGACAGCTAGACGGATTCCATAGGAAAACCACCGTGCGATCACTTTTAGCCAATATGCATCCCTCGAATAGAAAACATCTTTAGGTGTGGTTCTTTATAACGTCTCTCCGTGGTATGTCTTTCAAGTGTAAGGATCGGTCTGGCGGTTGTTCATAGATCTTTAATTTTCTTTGTATTGAAATAATATAAAATGTAAACAATTATCCCACCGCAGAGGCACTGGACACTATGTTGGTAAGTGGTAAAGTTTTGTGAGTGGCAAATAGGTTTTTGTTTTATATGAGAATTGCTGTCTCACATGATTTTGATTGGAATTGTCCATTCATTTAATTATTTTGAGTTAGGCTATTTGTAACGAATGCTTGAGTAATTGATAAAAATTTTGTATTGCGGCACACAACGGTGTAGACGCTAATTTTAATTTGAAATAATGTATGTTCTGATGGTGCGACAATTTTACGAGCTATTTCTCACGTCCGTACGCGTTCGTAAAAACGATCGTCGAATGTACGTGATTTTATATTTGTTTTATGCATAGATTATATTTTGTAACGCATATTTTATATATGTATGGAAATATCTCCAGAGATACCCAGTCAGGGCGAACAATGAGCAGATATTACTGTATGCCGATGTGGCCTGTGTATTGCTCAGTTTTACGGTGTATTTGCATTTTTGCTGTTCTTCTTTTGTGACTACATATATTCAGTATGTAAAAAAAAAGGGTTTCGCGCGCGCGCTCGTAAACATCGGACACCATTTACAACGGTCGAAACGGGCGGCAAAATGCGGAACTCGAATATGCGGTAAATTTGAGGAATAGTCAGACGAGAAAATAAGTAGGTATAATTCAAAAATATAAATCCGCCTCTACTTTTCCTGGATAAGACAGTGGGCCATGAAAAGAAAATAAGGCCAGGTTTTCTTTTTTTTTTCTTTCTTATCTTCTTTTTTTCATGTTATTTTTTCATCTCTTCTGATCATTAATCACTGCATATTATAAATGTTGTTCATTTCCACATCATGATTTCAATAAAAGCTTTCAAACAATATTCATCAGAACTATAGCTTCATTGTTTAATTATTTCAGAAATTCAGTGTTTAAGCGGCATGATAATGTTTTTTTTTTTTCAAACGTATTCATAATTGAGAGATACTTGAAACACAGACTTTAAAGTACCGGGTCATTTACAATTTCCATCCAAAATTACACTATTTCAATTCTCGTTCATTGAATGCCACTAAATGCACTAATTCTGATCCATCCACTCGCCATATTCTGGTTGATACTTGTGTCTCCTTCGGTAATCAAGTAAATCATCCGAAAAAGAAAGGAATCCAATTCCAGGCAACTGTTTCATGTTATGCATTTTTCGGATTTATTCTTTCACGAACAATAAATACTCCAAGTACCGACTTGCCACAATGAATATCAGCAGAGCTCTCAACCCCCCGACGTAATTTACTTTATATAAGATTTCTCAGATACTGTCTTTTGTCACCATTCGTTCTACCTACCCTTTATACATTCAGTACTTTTCCTGATCCTACCGAAAGAATTTCTTAATTAGTATTCCCCAAAAGGAACAAGGTATAACCCCATTTTCCCAAAAACCTCCATCTAACTCAGTCGTAAACAAATTTAATCTCAACTCCAGACGTATTCAAGCCCATTCGGGGGTTTGTTATCTCTCTTGAAAAGACCAATCGTCGGCTTTGAGATGGGAAAAGGGATTGTTTGTTCCATCGCTCATTCGCAATCATTAAAGACTTTTCAAACCAGATTTTGGACTTTACTATAGCTCCAATCAAGACCAGGCATCAAGGAAAAATTTTTAATCGCTACCTCATTCAAACAAATCTTGTTGTATCTCCCTCACTGTGTCTTCCTTCCAGTTTATTGCGTCCCATTCGAGGTAGGTTCGAAAAGAATACCGGAGACAAATAGCTTTAGACTCCTGCTAATTATAATGCCAAACCTTAAAGCTGTGACGGGCGACATTAACGAGCGTTAATTAGGGTTAATTAAAGAACTTAATTTTAAACAAAGCCACCTGCGACTGCGTCTCTCTCTCTCTCTCGCATTCTCTATGGCATCCATTGGACGAAAAGCGTATACTTGAAGGTTTGCCTCCTTCAGAGAGTCTTCTCCTTGTGCTGTATATGTGTCTCTTTCTTCGATCTCTTTCTTTCGCATTTCGTGTCGCCCAATTTAACAAGAAACGACTTCTAAAGGAGAATTTTCTCTCTGTCTTTAAGAGGTTTTTTTTATTTTTATTTTATTTCTAATTCTTTCTACACTCTTCTTCTTTACAATTCAATCCTTTTTGTGGGTAAGAGACAGCCCGTGTAATTAAGGCCAAACGAAAAATCAAAGTCAAAATGAACTCTTAAACACTATGTTTCTAAAGGATTGCGTGTGTGTGTTGTTTTGTGGAGAAAGTTTTCAAGAGGCAGCTCAAAATACTCTCAAGAAGTGAAAAGTATCAGGATTTTACGGGCGGTGAATGTCTTGATGGTTGATTACGGTATTTTTTTTATCTCTTATTTCTTTTAAAATATTTAGACAAAAGACAGCGAATAGTTTCATTATATATAACTTTTTTTTTTTTGGTTCCTGTCTTAAGGTAATTTAGTTTTTCATCGAGGATTTTCATTCAAACTTGAAATTACATTGGTTTATGTGCTCAAGTGGAAGTTAGGGAACAGTTGGATGTATCCAACAACGTTGGAACACTTTAATTAAAACGTATTTCTAATTTTTAAGGTGTGTACGTGAAAACATAAGTATTGGTTATCATTTAGTAGATAGAGAAGTCAAAGAATGTTCAATTATTTTCTACTTGACCTATTATATTTATCAATGATAAAAGAGTCATGTATGTTAATGGAGTACGTTGTGGTCAAAAAGAGCCCCCCAATGCATTTAAAAACCAATAAGAAGTAAATCAACTGACATGAAAAAGTGTGATTTTAATGAATTTAGCTATGGTGTACGGTTTTTTATCTCTGATAATGCAAATTTCACTCACAGCGGACGCTGTGTTATGAAAAACTCTATATGGCGAAAAATGCAACACAAACAGTGCATAATTAATATTTGTTATGATTTTCTCTACGCATTTAAGAGGTTTCCTCGTCCCATGTTTTTACTTTCCTATTCTTTCTACACTCGCCTTTTTTTACGATTTATTTCTCTCCGTAGGTAAGAGATAACCGGTGTTAAGGCCAAACGAAAAATCAATTCAGAATGAACTCTTAAACACTATATTTGTAAAGGATTGTGTGTGGTTTTCTGGGGAAAGTTTTCAAACGGCACAGCTCAAAACACTCTTAAGAAGTGAAAAGTATCAGGGTTTTACGGGCAGTGGATATCATAATGGTTGATTACGGTAATTTTTTCTATCTCCTATTTCTTTTAAAATCTTTAGACAAAAAACAACGATTAGTTCTGTTGTATATAACATTTTTTTTTGTTCTTGTATTAAAGCAATTTAGTTTTCCATCGAGGATTTTCATTGAATTTCGAAACTACATTGGTTTACGTGCCCAAGTGGAGGTATGGAAATAGATGTATCCATCGTTTGAAACACTTTCATTAAAGCTTATTTCTAATTTTTATGGTGAGTACGTGAAGACATAAGTAAATATTGATTATTATTTAAGTACAGCGTCTCCCGAATACTTTAAGTCACACAACTATCCCGGAAATCTTCTTGTCTCCCATGGACCTCCAGTTTTAGTCAGGGACTCCCCACCCTCGAAATCATAGTGCCTGTCATGGAACTCATCCTTTAGCGAAGATGTTCGCGCACAATGCAGGACATTCTATCCAGCATACTACTAAATAACTATAAATAATATATACTCCAGTACTAGTGACGCACCTTGATTGCCTGAACTAAAGCAATGCTTCATACTTCTGTCGAGAGAGGTCAGCGCGCAAGTTAAATTTTTGTCTAATCATAACGATATTACAACCGCAGTCTGACCATGACTAAGTTATGTAGAGAGCACCAGATTAATATTTTAACTATTATTTTTGATCTACATTTCCATTACAGTTATTTTTATTTTTAAACTTAAAACCTTAGAGAAAGCTCTTGGTACACCCTTTACTGTACATTCAGCCAACGCGCAGGATCTGAGTAGTAATTAAAGTAAATCTTCAAATAGACACTGAAATTTTTAATAATGTATAACTTATATCTAGGTTGTAATTGGTCAGGGCTTCTATCCTGTATATTGAATCATAAATTTACTTTCTTCTTCATTTCCCCCCCTCCTTCATGATTCGCATCATTAATATTTCCCTTAGCATCATATTGCAGTCTACTGACGTCGCGGCTTTATTTTCGCGCGTTAATTTAATTGCAATTTTTATTTTCTTAGTTAATTCTTGACTCGTTATACTTTTTTGCTATGAAATAATCATCTACGAATTTAAAATACGGGTGGGTGAAAAAGTCCTTGATACGTTTTGTGAAAACCATTGAAAAGTACGATTTATACTAAGCAATTTATCATGAAATAGCTGTTTTTTTAATGATAACTTGAGAAAATAGAGTAAGACCTCATTGCGGACACTAACAGGACAAAAATATTCGTCCTTAAAAGAGGGGTGAACGTTCATCAGGGGTTTGAAATGCATACTTTTATATTGGCCGAATTATTATTTGGTCATAAAATAGGGGTGACCGCAAATACTGGTTTTGCTTTAGTTCAAAACTTTACTCATAGATGCAACACAACAGATTAACACAAAATGCAACACAAACAGTGGGCATAGTTAAAGTTCCAGATCAGAATCAACATTTACCCTCATGTAGTTGATGTTAAATTCGCAAATCCTAATTAATGTTAAATTCGCAAATCCTAATTAATGTTAAATTCGCAAATCATATCTAATGTTTATGATTTTGTTACATAAGCTTGTTGCTGTAACGATATACAGGGTTTCTCATAAATTTTGTTTAAAATTTTTTTTAAAAAATTCAAGGAACTGGTATACTTGAATACGGTATGCGAAAAAGTTTGGCTTCTATAAAAAAAGAAACTTTTTTTATAGAAGGCAGCCATTTTAATTTCGACAGAGACTGCTGATGATGACGTGATTGAACCCGAACATTTCTTCACTCTCTTCTTATTACGAAACATTCGTAATGCTTTAGACCAGTGGTTCTCAACCTGGGGCCATATGGCCCCCTTGCGGTCCTGGGATATTCTAGGGGGGCCACGGGAGAAAATCAGAAGAAAGGTGATCCCCGACAGGTGGTGAAGGGAGTCATAGAGAGCTGTGAAGAGAAAAAAGCTTTAAAAGTGAAACGTGGTTGAAAAAAATATTACTACTTTCAGAATTCATCAGATCCGTTCATACAACCAGGGTCATCTTAACCCTTGGGTCTATGTGGGCATGACCCGGGTCTTCATGTCTATAATAGAGGGAGGGGGACTGCACTATATGGGATCTGGTACTATGATTTTCATCTGTTACTTCCAGCTAAGTATGGAGGGCCGCCAGAGCAACAGTTGATGTGTTGGGAGGGTCGATTTATCGTGCATGTTTGTTGGATCGTACCGTATTTTACACAGACTGTTTTTAACATATAATTTAATGTTAATAACATATCATCTCCCCTGGGAGAGATGATAATCCGCCATTTTTGAGTCCGTGCCTAGCAAGGATTCCAGAGATTGATCTGATTTATTAAAATTTCATTCATAATAAAAAAAATAGAAAGTATCTCAATCTTTGATGAGAGTAGAGGGGGGCCATGAGCTGAAAAAGGTTAAGAAACACTGCTTTAGACGATATTTCATGGCTGAGGTATATCTACTTCGCCAAAAGTACTACCAATGTCAACATCACGATGAAAACCTTTTGTTTGCGCCAGTAACAGGAAAATTCAGAAATGAGTTTATTAAAGGTACATCCTGCATTTTATGGTATTGCATATTGCCTGTGTGATTTGCTTCTGCGCAGCGCTATCTATCGACAAAAATTTGTTTTTTTTACTGTAACAAAAAATAATTTCCCGCTCACGGAGAATAAGTTCGCAAACCGCATTAAATTTCCCTATTCCTCCAATTTTTAAACTATTTACGTATTTAAGGCAAACTCTGGAGGTTTATATTTTGTCATGAAGATTCAGATTTTTGAGAATCCATAGATTCTCCGGTTGCATCCAAATAGTTTTGGCAGCAGGACGCATTAATAAGCAAATCGGGAAATGTGGTAGTTTTATGACTGTGTTTTTGTGATACAAAATTGTAACAAACACATTTATTATGCACTGTTTGTGAAGCATTTTTAGTGTTGTGCGAAATTTTTCGTGATGCATTTTTAGTGTTGTGCGAAATTTGTCGTGATGCATTTTTAGTGTTGTGCGAAATTTGTCGTGATGCATTTTTAGTGTTGTGCGAAATTTGTCGTGATGCATTTTTAGTGTTGTGCGAAATTTCTCGTGATGCATCGTCATTTGTGTGAGAAGTTTCTAACTGTTTTTAATTATTGGAAACAGAATTTCAACTTTATAATAAGTATTTTAATACAAATTGTGTACTTTCTTGTGTTAATTTCGTTATTTTTAGGACCTTTTTTTTGTTTTTTTTTGTGATCTTTGATTTAAAACTCGTCATTATCGATTAGCTCAAACTGTGCGCCCGTTTGGCAAAGGTTCCTCCGAAGGGAGTCCCTATGTTAGGCCGGTATTGCACTATAAAAGTTTTTTTATAAAACTAGAAAAATTCAACCAATAAGATTATCGGTTGCATTTGCTCGAATATAACATATGAGCTTTATTTGTTGGATTTTTTGAGTTTTATAAAAGGGATTTTATCAAACGTTTATAGAGTAATACCGGCCGTAGATTTGTTTTAGGGATAAGTGTTGATTATGTAAATTATATATTTTCATCTAATAGGTTTGTTAGTAATGTATATGGAATAGCTAGCCCCCGGCGGTAGTAAATTCTAACAGAATTGGCACGTTTAAAAAGAAATACGATAACATATTGGGATAAATCGAGAAGTTATCCATACTTAGAATATGACAACCATAAACACATTTTATGGACATTGTTTGGTTGCTGTATTTTTGAAATATATGACATCCATATATGTATGGGCATCTTTTCCTCAGCCACTTTATTGGACAATTTGCCTGTTATAGCCATGTATTTGTATAAAGTTGGCAATGACGGAGAAGATGGGAGTGCCTCGTGCTCGGTATTCTGAATCAACGGCAACGCGTATTTTGGAATGAATATAACAGAAAAAATATTTTCTATATATTCATGTCACTCCAAAAAATGCTTGCGTATTTTAACAGAAATATATCCGAGTTAATTTCCATTAAATTGGAACGAATAGGTAATTTGAATTTATCTATTTTGTTTTTAATCGAGTCATTACGATAGGTTTTCTTTTACGCGTAACTGAGCGGAAAAAAAATCCCGTTAAACTTTACATTTTATCAGACAAAAGAGACCAAATTCGCTTTGTTTGTTCAAACCTCAATGTTTAATGCTCAATAATGCGAAATCGATATCTGTCGAAGTCACCTGCTGATTCCAGAAAGTAACTGGGGACTTGATTCTCTAGCTCTGAAAGGCTTTTCAAAATATATTTTCTTTACATTTTTTTCCCCCGGCAATTTTTTTTTTCCTATTATTCGTATCTAATACATTTCCATCCGCCAATAAAATGTGATTATATCTAATGACTTTTTTCAGCTGGGGAAAGGAAATTGAATAATCATTGAGAACTGCATCGAGGAAAATAAATCGAAACGTTTTCGATGAAAGAAGTACATTTTTTAAGTATTTCTTTGAAGCAAAAATAATGGATGTTGTCCTAAGAGATGATTTGATGTATAGTTTCTATAATCACATTTCAATACTTTAAGTCGTGTAACATCGGAAACTCGTTTTGATTATCTTTATTTTTCGAGTTCATAAACGAATACTGGAATAACATCATACTTTTTATATCGAATGCCTTTTATAAAAATAACGTATTTAAACTGCGAAATTTCTTCTACTGTATAATAATAAATCTTTCAGATTTTTTTAATTATTTCGTTTACTTCACTGCATTTGCTTATGCCTTAAATTGGGGACTGCTAATTTCATCCGGATGTTTTCAATTTGTAATTCTAACTTGCAGCGTTATTACAATGCATTGCATTTTGTACGTACTAAATTCAGAAAATTATGGAAGGTCGTCGTATATAGTTGTCATGTAATATACTATTCATATAAATATTTCCTACAGTGTATGGTGTAGGCAACGGAGACATCAGCAAACTACAAATATTGCGTCGTTTAATATGTTATTTCTCCTTGCACTGCGTCTGGTATGCATCCAATACAATACTGTTCATACAATAAGTAATGGTTCGAAACAGTATAGACCGCATTAACACTTCTCATTATCATATTATTTTACTTAAACTGATATTATTTGACATCGGAATGAAACATTTTTTATGACATATTTCTTTTTTTATAGGACATATTTACAGTTTTTTTAAAAGCATAATTGCTCATTATATAGAACATTTTTTAGATGTTATTAGAGCATAAAAATCCTAGCCCTACTGATAACATATCCCCTAAGAACGTTATGTATAACGGGGAGGGGAGCCCAAAACTTATGCTTGCCCAGGGCCCGACATTATGATGAACGGTCCCTGATTATGACCACCTAGTCAATATTTCTTTGAGCCACCTTTTGTCTTTATCACTTAGACTACCGGCAAATTTCTATACCTTTCAGTACCGATGGGGGTCCAATGAACCCACACTGAATATTTATGTATTTTCTACAATTCACAACAGTAAAGATATATAAAAATGATTTAAAAAGTATAATAAATCGAATAGCAGTTGATGAAATTCATTTATTAATGCAATCGGTTTTTTTATTATTACCAATTATAACTATTCAATTCCAATTTCTGAATTTTTTAGGATATACTCAACTCCAAATTATATTTCTTTATATAATAAATATATCCAAAACCTACGACAACTTGTCTTCTATAAACCAATAATTTTTCTGCGCTAAAACAAAAATCTTTCCACACCCAAAGTGAATATTTCCTTGAGATGACCTCATGTGGTCTTTGAGATTCCTTCACATAGAAAATAAAATTTTTTGCAAACATTTTTTTTTGTTATTTATTTACAATAACAATAACCCCAGAAGGCATGAAATGCACTACATTGCTCCTAAAATTTATAACACATTACCTATTGCATTGCAAGATATAACACCGTTTCCTGCTTTTAAACGACGACTTCAACAACTTCAACAATACATTGCTAACATACCAAATATTGAAACTTATTTTAATACTCAGACATAAAATTATCCATTTTGATTGTGTTTCACCGAAGCGATTTGCTTATTTTTTTTTACAATTACCTAATCTGTGAGTTTTTTTTATTTTTAAAACGGGAAGGTGGGACCGTATGGAATATCTTTATTGTATGCTACCAATGACGTAGTACCGGGTGTTTACCATCAAATTGTGCGGTTCAGTTAGGACAGTGATTCCCAACGTGGACGTTAACGCCCCCTGGGGGACGATGGAATGTTCCAGGGGGGCGGTAGAAGCTACGGCTATAACATAGGATCCTATGGGTTATATTGCGTTGGGGGGCGATGGGAGGAAAAATATTTCTGAAGAAGGGGGCGATAGGACCAAAAATGTTGGGAAACCATGAGTTAGGACGTCATAATTATGACGTCATATATCCAAGATAATCGCCATATGCGATAATTATTTATCAAATTAAGAAAAACTCTTTCCAGACTGTCCACATGCATCATATAATTATAAGTTCTTAAAATTTATTATGTATTGATATTTAAGGTAATGTTTCAATCCATAAGTCTAATACATTATTTTCTGTTAAAAACAAGTTCATATTTATTTTGAAAAACAAACATTCGTAAACTATGACGTGTGCGTATTTTATTATTCGAAATTTATTAACGGGAAAAAACATAGCTGTTTTAATTATTCTTCTTGTTCTACTGTGTTCATATTTGCTGTTTTGAATAAGAACTAATAATATTAATATTATGTTGTGAAAGTTCGCTAAATTTTTAGTAATTGATGCTTAATTTCAGTGATTTCCAATTAGTTCAATTTTTTCTGCATAACAGGGTTAATTATGGTTTACTAATAAGAGGGATCTACCGTAAAGTGCTCACATTGTGTTGCTACAGATTGTGCACTACAAGATGGGTGCACCTTCCCACGTACACAAAATACCTTTATGTTGTAGTGAATAAGAGGTTCTTCCGGTAATGTGATGAAGCCATTCGCAAGGCAATTGTGGGCTCGGTCATGCTCAGAAAAGTATGCCGCAGCCATTCCAGCCTATCAATACGTAATAAACTTATTCTCCATAAGTTGGTCATCAGGCCGCTGATGCTTTACGTTGCTCCGGTGTGGCTGTTTGCTCGACGCTGTAACTTAATCGCCCTTGAGAGGTTTCAAAATAAATTACAAGGACGATGCACAGGTCTTCCTTGGTTCGTCAGGTATATTAACATCAGAAAAGATTACGGTGTGCTAAACACCTCCCGTTAGAAAGTCTCGCCGTAGAGAGCAACAGGCATGCAAAAGTATAATTACCCATTCATTACACTTCACTAACTGTGAGTTGAGAAAAACTCGGAGTTTAAAAAAAATTGATTGCAGATGGCAACACTAAGCATAAACAAACTACACGGAAGGTTCACTATACATACACACACATTCCAACAATTCGTTAGAAATTCTGCAGAGGAATATACTACACAGCACTGCAGACATCTAGAAGTTTGCCAAGTACATATTTTGAAAGACTATTAAAACTCAACGATATTTTATATATAAATAAATACTTTAATTTTTTTTTTTTTTAATATTTTCTTGTTTATTCTCATGCAATAGAAATTATTTTATTAATTTTGTTGTAGTTACTTTGTTTTTATTAAGATTCAAGTGAGACTTTACCTGAAAGTTTCAAAATAAATAAAACAAGGGTAGATGGCAGCACTAAAGTTCCTGACTTTCGTGTTATTTTTAATTATGCGATTCACGGAAAAAGTTTACGCACCAAAAAATAAAAATTTCTAAAAGGATGAATTTATTTTACTATAAATGCTGGAAAAACGTAGAAATCAAACAAAAGACAAATAAGAATTCGGAAAAACTTTATAAATTTCAAATTCCATTTCCATGTTTTCCGGTTATAATTCTGTCCCCAGTAGCACAAAGATACGCGAATATACGTAAAATTTCAGTTTTAAATATAGATCAATATCGGGCGTCGATTGCGTTTTGACTAAGAGAGAGAGAGAGAGAGAAAGATCTATTTAAGATAAATAAATCTACATCGTGGATGAGAAAACGCCTGTCTTTTGACTTTTTAGCGATAGATGGAAGCACTTTCAATAATGTAAGACGTGAATTCAGCCTTTCATGAGGCCTCCCTCCGCCTCTCAACAAGAACATGCCCCACAGTCCCTCATGGTCGGATTTGAACACAGCTCTTGAAATTCCGACAGGGACGGTCAGGCCCGTTGCCACACATTTCGTTCGGGGGGGAAGGGGGGGGGACAAAGTGATGAAACATAGATTTGGCCATCTTTTCCCCCTTTTTAGGGTCATTTTCTCACATTTCGGAGGGGGGGGCAGACCCTCAAGTTCCCTCCCCCTCGTTACAGCCTTTCGGAGGGATTTTGTGGCCATGGCCAGAGGGGCGTGGGAGGCATTGCTCCTCCCCCACTCAGCGTCAAAGGTGGAGTTGACTGATCTAATGTATATATGCATATATGAATTGACTTCACCATCATGCCGCCCCCCCCCAAGCAATAATGAACATGCATCCCCAGACTTCCACGTGTATTACACCAGCAAGCATGCATTTTAGCACCCCCCCCGTAATATTGAAGGAGAGATTAAAGCAGGGGTGTACAAAATTAATTATTAGAGTGCGAACCACTTCACTGGTTCGAAAAAAAGTGTCACGGACCACTAAATTAGATGATCTAGAACTGCACCGCGAGCCACTTAAGGGATCTGTAAACGTGCCGCGAGCAGCTCTAGTGCTCTTGAGGTGTATGTACACTTGTGTTTTGTAAATATACCACATAGGTGACCCGGAAATGTGCCGCGGGACACATATGAAATCTGGAAATTTGCCGTGGGTCACTCAAGGGATTTGGCAGTGTGCCGCGGGTCGATTGATTGATCTGGGAATATGTCACGGGCGAATCAAGTAATGCACAACTGCACCACGGGTCACTCTAGTAATTAGCATTTGAACTATACAATGCTAATTATTGAAGCATTGTACTTTGTTGAGCGTTCTAGAATACTAATTCTAAGTTCCTCAGCAAAATTACCACCTATTTTTGCTTCAAAATGCTTAAAAAGTATAAAGAAGATAATAACCCTGTTAAAATCTGGCCTGGGATGTGCTAGTTCCAGGCAAATATATATGCGCGGTGAGCATTTCTTTTCATGACTTTTTCATAATGTGGTTCTCAAACGGTTAAGTGGCTCTCTTTCGACATGTTTCCATACCAATGAAGTGGCCCTCACTCTATAAAAGGTTTACCATTGCACTAGAAAATGATATGCCGTAATCTCTCATTGATTTGATTCAGATCGGAATTCGAAATTACGTTACTGGAAATACGTTTTTTTTCATCGGTTTCTTGATGAATGCATTAATTTCACTTTTTTTTTTTAATTTAAATAAGATAATACAGTTGAATCCCGTTCTAACAAATACCGTTATAGCGAAAATCTCGTTTTAACGAACACTTTTCTAATCTCCCAAGTAAGTTTGCAAAACCTGAAATTCCTTTATAACGAAATTTCGATATAACAAAGTGATTTCTCCGGTCTCTTGCAATTCGTTTTAAAGGGATTCGACTGTAGTATTAAAATATTGATGCTATACATGACAAAGAAACAGCTGCAATTTTAAAGCACAATTTTTTTTTTTTTTTTTAGTTTTCTTTACAAAGTTGGTCTCAGCCCCATTAATATTCTGAACTCTCTTTCTTTGGCGAGTTGTAATTCGAGTTGAATTTTAATGAGTTGTAATACAGTTTTGAATATAGAAAAGGAGCAGAATATTACACATACCCACCGTTCGCCATGTCCTGGAATGCAATAGGAACCTTAAAGCGAGATACTTTCAAAAGCAGGCAGGCACCAATATTTAAAATTCTTTACGACTCTGTGTAATTTTTTTTTGAACGAAAGCTTTGCTGCCCTATGAACTCCGTTGCATTGTGCAGCTGATCATGCCTAAATATGGTTACGCTTGCACTTAACGGGAAAATAAATAATATTTCTTCGATTAACGTAATTTGAAAAAATATATATTTTTGGAAGTAATCGAAGCCGTCATCCCAAAACTTCATCTAAACCGACCCAATTATAAAAGTATATTTTACTAAAACTATCAACCTCCTGAAAAATTGATTAGTTAAACGTTTCCCCCGTATTTCAACTTTCCCAACAGTAATACTTAGACACGGTTTACATGTCCCTCAAAGAAAGAGGGAGATATCACGTGATCCAAAAAGCCTCATTGAAGAAAACCCGGGCAGCGCCGGGTATTGTAGCTAGTTTCAAATAAAACCCACATATATCATCACAAACATATATCGCCATGTTTATTTCAATTATTCTAGACTGAAGAATAAGATTTTCGTGGGTAATGTATTTTGACTGAATATGGAGTTACAATGTTAGGCATTTGGAGTTTCCTGCAAAGAGATAAAGTACTCAAAAAGAAAAATAACTGAAAGCATCACACTCATTTATAACTGTCGATAAAGATTCAGAAACTAATGGAAATAGCGAAGGCAAACTTATTCCACTCAAAGGATGCGAAGGAAAGCTTATTTCACGCTGCAATGCTTAATGTCCGTTTACTTCTTGCTGCAGATCAAGCTGGTTCAGCTGCATCTGCAATAATCTCCATTCGTGATGCATTGGCATGTGGCGTAATTGTCGCAGCATTTTCTGTCATTTGGTGAACTAAGCTGTTGCTGCGCATTCTTCCGACAAGCCGGCGCACACTTTGCGAAAACAAATAAAGAATTATTAAAGTATCATTAGAATTCTCGACACACATAAGGCGTATTCCTTAGAACGTTAAACGGGGAATGTAAAAATAAAATTATACAAACACAAGACCGCCGAGAACGCTTTTGTTGCGAGAAGTTTCAGTTCATATCAGAATATGTGAGATAATCCAAAACTATATCATAGACGTTCAAGCAAAAGCCATCGAGTCTAAAAATTGATATTTCGAGATAATTACCCCAGCGTCAGATCTCTAAATACATAATGCTCGACAGCCTGGTGAAGATCACTAAAGAAACTGAATTTACGTTTCTAAGCAATATAGGTCCTGCAGGCACTTTCATCGTCAGGCAGAAATGTTTAGCAGATTTCGTCGACATTCAGGCAAGACCCAAAGTCGACCATAAACTTTGCTGCAATTGATAGAAATTTCAAATTAACTATTTCATGTTATGAACCACGAAAAAGTTGTCTACTGTAGGAGTTAGAAATATTTTTACTATTTTTGAAAATGCTATATTTGAAATAATTTTTGCTATATTTAAAATATTTTTTATTATATTTAAAATATTTTTTATTATATTTCAAATATTTTTTACTATATTTCAAATAATTTTTACTATATTTCAAATAATTTTTACTATATTTCAAATAATTTTTACTATTTTTGCATAATGTCTCAAAAGTTGACAAACTCTCACAACAGGACTTGCTGACATTTTTCTTGAACGCCGACGATTTATTGCCGATGTGCATGCATTAGTCATTAAAAGGAATTGGTGGTTTATATTATTAGCTTTTAAGTCAAACATAGTTGATTGTATTAAGTTAGTGAACTTTTAATAGAAGGCATTGGTCGCAGATCTTATTTACGAACGAATCATACGTTAGGTTTATGCATCATCACGTTGGAAGTTGGTTTTTTTTGTGCTGATATTGAGTTAGTTGTTCAGACATTCTACCAGTTTTATTTTAGTTTTTTGCTATAAACGATTTTTCCCCCATGTTGGTATTTCAGTCCGTTCGTTCTTTGTGAAAGTTATAGCAATACCGAATGATGACTATACAGTCCTGTTTATATATAATAAGCGTGGTCTACGATATTTTAAATCTCTGGAATAGACTTGAAGAGAAGAAAATAATGTACACACTATTGAACAAAAAAGCGAATATAACTTTTTGATGCACAATGTTGCACATAATACGTCTGAAGAAGATAACATTTTCTTTTTCTTTTTATGCAGCAGTAAGAAAAGATTCAGCCAAAAACTTGGAAAATGGGGGGGAAATGGCTTAGCCTGGGGGTGAGTCATGCGCTCTCTGTATTCGCAAAAAATAGAGTGTATTATATAGAGTATGTGCTATCTGTTTCTCTCACGTAAACACACACACGTACGTGTGTACTATATTCACAGTTGCCGAAACTTTTATCTGCATTTTTCTCGGGGATGGAGAAAAGAAAAGTACGCACATATGCGGCTTTCAGTGTCCAACTCAGTGGACGTAAGAATATAAGGAATAAAGATCCCGCTCGGACTATAAGAGAGAAGTCCACTGTCACCTCTTTGATAAGAAGCACTAGTACCTCGTATATTTTTTATTTTATGTTTCTGGGTTTCTCTCCCCGTACTCAGCAACATTCGATCTGGACCTGTCATAAGTCCGAGTTGTTACAAACGGGAGAATGATCCGAGGGGTCACACGTGTCTCAAATTTACCGTGAATCTGACAGCCGCTCCGATTTCCAATGATCAATAGTACTTTGATATATATATTTTTTTCACTTTGGTATAAAATATCTTGGATACTTCTTTTTTTTATTTCGTATTTTTACACACACATGGGAATATCAGAGTGAAAGCCGTTCAAATTGACATCTGAAAATCCGAACTTATTTTTTGCTTGAGAAGTTTTAGAAATGATAAACTTTGTTGTGAAATTTCGTACTAGTAAATATTATAGGATGTAATGTATCCTATGATATAATCAAATATTACTTAGAGGAAAAATAAATCCTTGCAGAAATTGATGAATCCTATTTTACATTCTTTTAGTATGATATATTGCTGAGAATAAAACATGGTTGCGGATGATCCGCAGATGCGAATTTCATTACTTTAAGGCGGGGGGGGGGGATGTCTTCAACGCGTGTCCCGCGGCCCACATTTGGCCCTCGGAACTTTCTGCTGTGGCGCGTCATTTTCGGACATCGTCATTGAACGACAATTAATTTCAATGAATAATGAAAGACATAACTTCCAAATTAGTAGAGAAATATTCAAGAGAAGAAGATACCGAATACCGAAATTGGGGAAAAAATCATTTTTGGATTTTGGAAAACACAAAATAATTTTTTTTGGATTTAGGAAAACACAAAATAT
Organism: Pholcus phalangioides; assembly: GCF_987345545.1. Classification (NCBI taxonomy): domain Eukaryota; kingdom Metazoa; phylum Arthropoda; class Arachnida; order Araneae; family Pholcidae; genus Pholcus; species Pholcus phalangioides. The sequence continues at coordinate 4,768,505 of NW_028301628.1, read as the reverse complement.
TTTTTTTTGGATTTTTGCAACAAATAATTTAAGAATTAGTGAAAAAAAAAATCAACTTCCAAATTTTCCAACATTACACGAATTTTGCTCAACAATTGACGTAAAATTAACTTTTCATAGAAATTAGCATAAGTAATCCGAAATTCATTATTGTATCTGCTATTTTGCAACACTTTCTATCAAAGAATAATACTAATGTTCACTCCAGTTCCATTTTATAGAAAAGTGATAAGAAAGGTAGTTGGATAACTTATCCATTTAGTGAAGAAAAAAATAATGATATTACCAGCAGTGGCGTGTAATCTACACGGGCCAAATGTGTACTCGCTAGTTATTAATAATCATATGTAAATTATTGTTGGTCAGATCTTTTCATGGTCAGTGGTATAAAATATTTTAATATTTTAATATATTAACTCTTAAACATTTTAATATTAACTGCTGGCAGTCATTATACATGTGGTAATATTTTCCACGAAAATGCTCTCTTCTCAAAACTAAATATTTGTGTTAGATAAGGGAAATTTTTTTCAAATACCACTCATGAAAATGTTTCCAAACTTTGCGTGCCTCTCAACACTATGATGTGATATACTTTAACTTACTAAGATGTTACATACCTTAACTTACCATGATGTTACATACTTTAACTTGAGTATTTTGTATTAAAATTATTTTAAAAAATTTTATGGTACAAAATATGGGTACATTTTGGTGATTTTTAAGAAAGCTGTATGTGTTGTTGAAGTTAAAATTCAAGAAAAATATTACCAACAATTAAAATCCTGAATGCTCGTGTTAAGTTATATAAAAATATCCTTAGTATCTGAGAAAAACAAATTGAGTGCCTAAAGTGAATAGGAAATTTTTAAATTTCTTATTCCCTTCCTTAAAAGAAGATTTTTCCCATAGGAAAGCATGGGATGCCAAGATCGTGCACCAACCTCTCTTAACATGCAAATATAGAAATTACATTTTTTTCCTCATAATTTTGGATGATCTATAACTGGTAACTTGTTTTATCATTATAGCTTTTAGTCCATAAAATGTAAAAATGTACTAGAATCAAATCGTCCCCATCTCTTGCTATTATATGGAATTATATTATAGTGATCTAGTGTGTATTAAAGAGGAAATATGACGCTTTCGGTGCAAACAAAAACCTTTATAAAATATAATATAACACAAAATAATTATTATCCAAATATTATTATGTAAAGAAATATAATGTAATATATAAATATTATAATATAAATATTATGTAAAACAAAATAAATAAGAACAAATAAGGAAAAATTATTTTCGGTCTTTTCTAAATTCTTCACTCATTCCTCAAAAGAAACAAAAGGAAATCATTCTCACATTAGAAAAAAAAACATAACCATTGATAAATTTTATTTTTCTTCCAAAATTTAAAATTTGAGATTACATAATGTATAATAAATGAGACTTTTTTCAATATCAATATCTTTAATTATTTAAAATGCTTCCAAAACTTGTTGAGAGATGCTAAAATCATGGCGTTATCTAATTAAAAACGATCCAAAAGCTCTCCGAATACACATCTCACAATACTATTTTTTTAATACTTATTTCTAAAAAAGAATGAATTTCTTCCAGCTGACATCTTTTTTTAAATTAAACTCTATATTTCGAATTTTTTTTTCGAAGAAATTTTTTTTTTTTCATTTTAATGGGTTCAAATTGCTTCGGGCAGAAATTTTAATACTTTCGTTCAGTCTTGGATTCTTTTCCCTTTTCGTGTTTTGTAATTTCTTAGAAACAATTTCTTTTTTTCCCCCAAAAAATATATGATAAAAAAAAATCTGAAACTTAATGTATCATTACTTTCTAAGAACTCGAAAAGAAATGTAATTCGTTCACCCTTCAGCTATATATTATCATCTGAAGAAACGGCATCAAAAAATGTACTGAGTTATTACACTTTCCTTTTTCCTGCAGTACGGTATCATCTTTTGTTTGAATCGTTCTTTTAACTTTGTGAGAAATGAGTTCTGAAGAATCCCGTCTGTACAAATCAATATTTTCTTAAATTTTGCTTTCGAAAATGCCGGTAAAAAATTATTATTTTATAACTATTTTATGTGTTTTATGAATGACATTTTATTTATCATCTTCTGATTTACTTCAAATATTATTCCACTTATAGACCTTTGAACAGATTTTTAGTTAAAAACTCTAGAATTAAATTCATTTAAATGTGTATGAATTAAAAGCGGATTTAAGCAATGCAAACTCATTGTGTAATACATACTATATTTAATATATTTCTAATGATTAGGGCTCGGATTTTTATGACCTAAAAATCTTGGAAACATGCAAGCATTTATAACCTGAAAACATAGAAATATGGCCTTAAAATATGACCTCTTAATTTCTTCTTTATTTCATCGATTCTTTTCAGTTATTGATTATTATCTTATTAAATTCAAATAAAAACAGAAAATCTGTCGATTATTCATTTATGTGATCGGAAATTTCACAGTGATTAAAAATGTTTAAATGTCTTTTTAATGTTAAAAAACTAACCAAATTCGAATGAAAGCGACGCCTACCTCATGCACCATAACTATTCTTCTAGATCGTTCTGGAATAGCACTCAATGAAGCACGAGATGTATTTTTAATATTCAGAAGAAAGGGGAAAATAATTACTGTTATTAATTTTTTTAAGAAAAATTTTCACAAAAAATAACTTTGTAAAAGTGTGTGTTTTAAAAATTCAGAAAAATTACTGGATAAAATAAATAACATGTGCAGAGAGAAGCCTTGCCACAAAGCACACGTTATTGGGTTTTCCAGTCTCACTGATTCTTCCCTTAGCTGACTAGTAATATTGCTGCACATTAAGTCGCTTTTGTACTTAGCTCCAACATAATTTACAAAATGAAATACTACCATCGGTACTGAAAATATTCTCACTTAATTCCTGCAAGGAATTTCTTAAACTTCTTGCACTCTGAAAATACAAATTTAAGAGGGATCAGATTCTTTAGAGGGTGGATAATTTTAAAGACTAAAAAAAGTTTAATGATCATTACACATTTTATAATGACCTCCACGTCATAGCGACCATTCGATTACATCGAGCGGTAAAATAAGTTCCTAATGTTCCAAGTAATGACTGCCCTATATGTTTTTCGACATAAATATCACCCGATAAAACGCCCGTTTTCAACAGAAATATGAGTGTCGTTTTAACGGGTGTAATCTGTATAATGCGAAATTGTCATTACAGAGCTTTCAAGATCAACAGTGACGTGGCGGGGGCACGACCAAGTTTTCCCCTCCTTAAAAAAAATCCGAATTACGTAAATCGTGCCTGTAGTCAGGGTCGTAACAAGGATTTTTGTCTCCCCCACAACTTTAAAATGCGATAATTTTGTAATGGTGTTCTTTGTTCCAACCTAAAAGTGCCACCCCCAAAATTTTACTGCCTGGGCAGATGTCCCCCACTGCACCCTCTATTTACGGCCCTACTGTAGGCATGATAAAAATGAGTTCAACTCGGATCCCATGTGACCGAATGAAGAACTTCTTTCACATAGGCTTGGCGTATCTGTAATGGATTTCATCAGAAAGGCAGCAAGGGGTTTGCTCCTAGGAACACTGCAGTAGCTGCCGAGAAATAGAATATAAAATTATTTTTAATATAAACTTTTTTTGAAAAAAAAGAGACAAGAATGTGGAAATTAAGTAGCGTTACTGCAACGCGAAAGAAAATACTTACAGATTGATAATTTCGATGATAAAATGACCAAAACATATGACCCCGATTGTTAGGAAATTCTTAAAATATGGTCAATAGCTCGAAACTGATGCATAAAATATGACTTGTCGTGAAACAAATATGACGTCATAAAAAGCCAAGTCCTAGTAATGATATATAATAATATACATAGTATATATCCATTATAAATGCCTTCAAATTCACATACTATTGATAAATGACTGGTATATTCAAGACGGTAACGATTAAAGACAATATCAATAAATATTATAGACAGTTCATAGAGGATGATTGAAATCTGAAACGTAATAATAGTAAAAGAGAAAATACATTACATGCCTCTTAATGTGAACACATTGGGACTTGGGGTATCTGATTACAATAAACAAATGATAACTTACATACGAAAAAAATATCGGTAAGTACAATAACCACCTGTCCCGTTTGGACGAATGGGAAGGACTGAAGCGGGGCACAACCCCGTTTGTTAAAGAACAAACGGGGTTGTGCCCCGTCTTTCACACCAAGCTTATCTTTCTCACACTTTCACAATTCTTTCTCACACCAAGCGTAACAGAATATCGATGCAATGAAAGTCATTGCAGTCAATTTCTACTATAAATTCATATTTTGCTCATACTTATGTTTACATCATTCATGAAAAGGACAACGCATCTTGACACGAAAAGTTCTCGTCATGAGATTATAACATCGTATTATCGTGATTGTAACAAGGTAATGTTCACAAGTCTCATGCTCACACGATTATACGCGTTAATTTATGAGTTTCCATACGTCTTCCATTTATCATGTGTGGCATGTTCCATAAACTGAAGAGAATAATTTGCTCATCTAAGAATAGTTGGGGATCACGAAAGACTATAAATAACGGTGCAAAATTCCTCGTAATTCAATGTAGAGCATACCAATTTTTCAGTACAGTTAGTGAAAATATATAGATGTTCTACCATGGTGTTTGTTTTTCTCCAGTAACCATTTTGTACCATTCAAACGTACACTTTCGAAAAAGCACGTCGTTGTATATTATTCAATTCATTTAGCGTTTTTATGGATGTTTGCGCTTCTACTGCATTCACTGCTGAAATATCGCACGACGAAAATAATCTTTATTTTCACTATTTCATCCATGGACATGGCTCTTGCCAGGAGGCCGAGAGGAATCTTATCAGTTTTCGTTTCTTCACTCTGTAAGTTCACTGTAGAAGGGCCCCAGGGACCCACCAAAGATTCCAGCCTAGGGAGCTCTGCTGGATGATGTGGGGAGGCATTATTTTACCACATATGAGTTCGACTGAGCAAAAATAATAATTTGAATGACGAAGGGAATTTCTGATAGAGAAATTATGAAATTTTATACTCCACTAATGAGTGTCGTTGATGTTTTTGACAAAGTTATTTCATTCACACACACACACATACACGCATACATTGTGCACACACACAAAATGCACAACGCGATCGGTGTCGAAAAGCTGTTTTATATAGGTATTTCACATTGCTGAAGATTCGGCGGCTACATTTAGGTTTTTTTTCATTCCGCACATGCAATCCCTTCGCACATTTCTCAAGCGTATTTATGCTTCAAAACTTGTCAGTAGACTACCAAGTGAAAATGAAGCCACGAGTTACAAGAGCTAAACAAAATCATGGTCAAATTTCTTTTTAAAGTAACAAAACATGGAATTAGTCTTTGTCATGAATTCTTCGTCAAAAATTCCAAAAAAAGTTGCTATACGAACACGGGTCTATTGCAAAAATCAGACGGGGGAGGGGATACATAAGATATTGAATAGATACTGTTTAAACAAGTTTCGGGGACGAAAATTAAAATTGTCGATTTTTTTTCCTATAGTGGTCACAATGGCCGCCTACCTTCGTTCTAGTGTTGATTCGATTCTAGTGCCAGTTACGGAAAAATTGTGCACTTTATCTATAAAATCTTGAATATTTGTATGAGCTCATTATGACATTTGTTTAGAATATATGTGACGTACATAGTAATGTTTATGGTTATCAACAATTATTATAAAAAGCGAAATTTATATTATGTAAATAGCGTATATTATATAAATATATTATGTAAATATAGGTGGGGTAATTCAAATGTGATCGCTGACACACAGCAATGTGAACAGAGGTTGTGTTTGATTATTCCCGCCGCACTTTTATAGTATGATAGTAATTTTGTAACCTTGAATATTTGTATGAGCTCATGGTGATATTTGTACCCAATACTACCTTCATAGTATAATATAAATAATATATGCGTGTAATTCAAATGTGAATGTCTCCAGCACTGTCAACGGGGCTCTGTATGATTATTCCCGTCGCAGTGCAGGCTCCGTGTTTGCTGTGTGTGTATATTGCATATTCTGTAAAAGGAAATTGAAACAAAACTGCCCAGCACTGGGGCAATACCTTCTAAAGCAGAAAAGCCTTCTTGCTCTAGAAGGTGTTGACTGGGGACGGAGGCCCCAGTCATGATTCTTACTTTCCCGTCACAGTCGAGGCGCCGTCTCAACCCACTTCAACATGCCAGCCTCTTATTATTTCTTGCCCAGAAGTCCTTTCCACACTTCCTTCGAAATCCCAAGCTGCAGTCTCCGGCCCTTTTGTGCCACTGGGCGCACGTGCAATTTTTCTCCCTAGTCATTGAATTCAGTCACCCATTTTTGTCAAATGGCTTGTACGTTGCGTCGAGTTAACCTTTGCTAACTTTTCCGACGCAGCTCTGCCTCTTTTGAGGTAAGGGAAGTAAGGTGCTTTGCATCACTCTGGGGTTGTGAGTGGTTCTATCAATCTATCTATCATCTATAAAATATTTTGTCTATAAGGAATGCGTACGAGGTTTTTAGAAAGTGTCTGACAATGAAAGCTAGGAAAGTTTCGCTTAATTCACGTATGTAGGCAATTCTGGTGAGCATGTTTAAATTTTTTTCTGCATGAAGATGCTAACAATCACCGGCAGATCGTCGTGAGTGAGAACGTGTGAGTGGCGTCGCATTTTGACAGAATGGCAGGAAAAATATGCACAGTACTACTGTATTAAATTTTGTTTGAAGCTTTTTGATTCCCAAGTTGAAACAACCACAAGATTCATTAGAACCTCGGATATAAAGAAACTGGCACCACACCGCTTCAAAGATAGCCTCACATCAATGGAAAGTGAAGCACGTTCTGATAGGCCCACAACATGAAGAAATGAGATTATTGACCAAGTAAGGACTTTGATGATGTAGGATAATTGAATCTCGATCAGAGGACGTGCAGACGAGGTGGGCATCAACGTTGAAGAAGTTCATTCTATTTTGACTGACGATTCGGTCTTCAGGAGATGCTATGCCAAAATCTTGCTGACCGTCTTCTTCGACTCCAGCGGTGTAGTTAAAGACGAGTACACACAGCACGGCACAACCATCACCAAGGAGTACTACGAAGAGGTTCTTCGTCACAATTGGAAGTTCCGCCATGATCAATGTCATAGTTTCTCTTATTTAAGTTTTCCCAGCTATTTTGTCATTAACGAAATGTGATACGGCGCTTCTCACGCGGCAATTCCTCACTCAGCTGCGGCATGCGAGTGGCAGTTTCTGCAGGCGGATAAAAATGAAAGTATGCACAGTAGGGTTGTCTACATACTTGTATCAAAACACTCTTCCCTAGCGTCATTGGCTCAGTCACGAAAAGTTATGGCAGGGTACTTCTTGAACAAACCAAGTAATTTCGCTTTTCTCGATGTGGTTGATATCGCGGACCCCATGGATCGTAAGTGAGGCCTCATTAAAATTTCACCCTCTAGCAAAAAGAGAAGGAGGGATAGAGTTACTTCAGACCGACAGGCAAGGGAAAATCTCATTTCCTTTGCGTTGTATATTTAATTAATATAGATGACTTTATACAGGGTGTCTGTTATTGGACCGACAAACTCAGAGGGTTGTCACTAGGCATCAAGAGGAACAAAAAATTGCAATGGAACATGGTGTCTCAAACCACGTTGAGAGGGTTAAAATCGCGAAAAACGCATGCAGGTTCTGAGTCCAGAGGAGACGAAAAGTGTATGTCAGTTGATCGCTCAATGCGTTTGCGGGTTCGCTCATCATATCTGACGCAAGCAGCGCTCATCATATCATACACGCTTCACGGTCCCTCTGACAAACGTTGGAGGCACACCAGGGCGCCGCGGCACGTAGTTTGAGAACCTCTGGCTTAGAGAAAATATCGGACTGCGATTAATTTGTGCACCGAAAAGAAAATGCGTTCAACTAATCATCCGTAGAACGGTCTTCACTGTATGGTGATTTACTATGTGAAAAAGCCAGCACTATAACGATTTGATCCTCAAAATCAAAGGGTAACAGCAGTTTAGAAATTGAGAATAACACAAGTCCACGATGAAATAGCTGTCATGAATATAATCAGTGCTTCTTATAGGTTTTTATTGTTAATTAGAGTAAAAATCATTGAAAAATTCCATCACATCTAGTCTTGAAAAGATAAAGTGATTTAATAAATTAGTTTATTAAATCTGAAATTTCCCCATAATTTTGAAATTATTTTTTGAATTTACACATTAATCACGAAATTATTTCTTTAAAAAATTCTTAATTCATTATTTTATTATTGTTTTGTTTATTACTTTTAACAATTCTGAAAATTACTTTTGACAATTCTGATAATTTTTCTTAACAATTCTATAACTACTTTCAATAATTCTGAAATTATTTCTGTCACAGTTATTTCTTTCAGTAATTCGGTAATTATTTTTTCATTAATTACACTTCTCAACAAAAAAAAGGTTTTTTTTTTTCTCATGTTCTTAAGAAACTTTCAATGGTTTTAGGGAATATTGGGGCTGCTGATTCCGAGTATGGCTTTGGTTTTGTCTGATTAGCTCTAGTCTTTAGGCAAAGTGATAATTAAATTTCAATGGTAATGCATAGACAGCATACAAACCTCATTGAAACTGTGCGTTATAAACAAATATATTAAATCGTTCCTAAATATGCTCCAGTGAATGTTATGGTGAATTCGGGGCGCTGATTTCGAATTTAACACTAGATTTTCAGAGCACCCCAAAATATTGAAATAAAGCGAAAATCAAATTTCAATGGCAATACATAAGCAGCATACAAATCACATGGAAACATTGTGTTACGAATAAATGTAGTAAACCATTGCCAAAGATATTTGATTGGTTTTGGGGTGATTTTAGGGCCCATCTTCATAACGACAGAGCAAAGATATAAATGTGAAGTATGTATTTATGGCATCATAAAATAAAAATTTTAAAGTACAGGACTCGTTTTTAAACATATATAATTTGAACAATTTTTTTTTCAATTCAAACCATACATACGAACGAATAATGATACTAAGTACGCTTTAGGACTTACAGGATACCCTGTATTGGCTTATGAAGGAATACATATCATATAGTAATACGATTTATCCCGTTTACCAACGAAGTGACGGTTAGGTGTTATGCATGATTACCGGTAAAACTGATAATTTTTTAAGTGCTTATTAAAATTTTCAACAAAAATTGGCTACTATTGGCATATGTATAATCACCGGTGAAATTGATTAATTCAAGAAAATTTACCAACGACGCTTGGGTTATGCATAATCACTGGTAAAAGTAATTCTTTTAGGGGAAACTTACCAAAATTCTCGGCAACTGTGCCTAATAATCAGTTATTATTTATAATACCTAATTTACCCTCCTTCCTATCCCTGCACTCGGATATCCAACAAGATTATCTTCTAGAAACTGTATCCCGACCCTTACCGCGAGAACTAATTTCAAGAAATATACGGTTTTCTTCCGGGGTATTCACGTTTGGAATTCTCTGCCATTGAGAGTGTTCGAAATAAATCCTTAGAATTGTTCAAAATGACTATATTTAACCATCTTCTGGATGAAAATCCCTTGGAATGAACAGTGCGCGCGTGCTCGTCTGTACCTATGTACAAAAGCACTTGTTGTTATCACTTGATAAGAGGTTTTCTTTTCCTTCACCCCTCCCTCTTCTCTCGCCAAAAAAACTATTTTCTTTCTTTTTGTGATAATATTTTATTTAAATCCTCCCTTTGTAATTGTTTCTCCCTTTATACATTCTGCTTTTTTTTTCTCCAATACTTGTTCTCCATAACCAAACTGTTGAAGGGACATTACCGGATTTTCTAATCGGCATGGGGGTCTTCCATTCGTGTCGTTATCAGTGGTATCCCTATTTTATCTACCTTTTTGTTTCCCCCACATCAACGATCGTTGTGAAGTGACTTGCTTGGTCTTTCTTAAAAAAATAATTCTTTTTGTTGACTCCTTCTTCTGAACTAATTATACAACCAACTATGAACACAGAAACTCAGATGAAACTCCTTTGTTGGTGAAAGCAACTTTCCTTCTGTTTCATTAACAGTGGTTAGTAAAGTACTGCAATAACAATGTCACGTTAACAAATTAATGAATGGGAAGACAATAAATGAAATTTAAACAAATATTATGAAATGAAAAATTAATTTTATCCGATATCAAGTTTTCTATATCAAATAATAAATAATTCGACAGGTGAATTTAAATGGAAACAATAATTCGATTTGGTTATGTGGATAGTTAACAACAAGTGTGGATTCTAATTTATTTTAATTTTTAGTTTTGTCTAGCTTTTTCTCTCCCTTCTATATTATTAAAAATTTGCCATTGAATTAAAGTGAGAAAAAAAACCGTAGCATGAAATTCTCTTACGTCAGCTTTTGGTTTCCATAATTCTCTTTTCTATTTAATAAATTAATATATTTACACCTATTGGAGCGATATACTTCGTTCTTTTTATCTTTCTTTCAGGTCAATTTATGTGTATTGCAAGAGCTAAGATGTCATAGGGTCGAGATAATTTTACTAGCTTTTAGCTACTGCGCTGTTCCCTATCCCAGCTTTCTTCATCGCATTATGAATTAACTGTTCTCTCTACCCCGTGTCCATTCAAACATGTTTTTCTTTTTCTTTGCATTTTCTTTCAAATATTTGTAAAATATGTAATTTAATTGTAAACTCTAATCTATATAGTATTATCGTAATTGACTGGGGACAAATAAATTATGCTATGTGTTATCGCATTTACCGTAGCAACGATATTACTCTGTGGTCTTGATGGAATTGTGTAAATATTTTCCGTTTAAAACGATGCATTTTCCAAGTCCCCCTGAGTGTCGTTATATATAGGCGTTTTCACTGTATAGTATTTATTATATGAAGTGTTATATATTTTTTCCAATGGATTTCAATTTCACAATTTTCAGTCCATATGTGTACACACGCACTCATATCTTATCTCACTATCCTCAACAAAATAAAATTGAAATTGCAGAAGAAGACGCATCTGATAGAGCAAATCGATCTTATTTTCAGAACGAAAATTGGATGAGATGCGAAGGAACTTTCAGAGAGTGTCTCACTGGGGTATATATATCATTCATACTTTTAGATTCAAAAGATCGATGAAAGCAACAAAAAAAAGTTATATATTTATTTATTTTTTTGTATTTATGTGGTTCCGTTCACAAAGGGGAAAAAATCCGAATACGCACGCGCAGATCAATTTCCCTGAAATTACTCTGTAGGTTAAATTCTTAAGATAACTTGTTATGCAATATCGTTGTGAAGAGTTCCCACTTGAACAAATCAGTGAATGCATCAAGTCGATGCAAAAATAAAAATCACTTTCAGATTTTTTTCGTTTTTTTGTATGTCATTGCCAAAGACCGAAGTTGGTCAGTTCGTGAACTCGCCGGCCCAGTTGACCCGGCCGATATCTGAAATTTGGCCTTTCGCAGGGCTGTGGCGGGTACCTACACATGGTGACACATCAAGACCACCCAGACCTCTGCACAGCCTGATTCCTCGCTTGGAATACATAAAAAATGCCCACAGAACTATATTGGTACGATCCATAGTTTCCGAGAAAACTTTGAAAGAAAAGTATGACGTCATATCCGGTGCAAGGGGAAAAAAACTTTATTGGAAATATGAACATCGGTATTTGCATATGTTTGTGTAGGAAGATGTTCAAAATATCCACCGCGCATGTCGAGGCATGCATGCGCCCGTCATGGAATGACGTCAAGCCGTCCAATAAAGTTGTTTTTTCGTGCACTGGATATGACGTCATTCTTTTCTTTCGCATTTTTCTCGGAACTTATGGACATTTTCCATGTATTCCAAGCAAGGAATCTGGCTGTGCAGAGTTTGGGCGATTTTGATGGGACACCCTGTATATCGATCACTGTACATTACTATATACCCTATCATTCGGGTCATCGCCGCATTGGAGTATTTGTTTGTGATAATTAGGCCATTATAATTAGCCATTTATAATATTAGCCAAACCTAACAATCAAAGAAACCTGAAATAGGCAAGCTTTAATTGCACCAGGGTGTCCCGAAGTAGACGCACTGTTTACAAGTATCACTTTGGTGAAATTGATGATCCAAAAAAATCATTATTGTGACATCATATGTCGGAGACGGACCCTAAAGTCCGCAATAGGAAGCTGTCATACTGTGAGTGCAAAATATTACCGGAATACCACGAAGTTTTGGTCACCCATAATACCTTTGGATGAAACACCCGGGAAGATCGTTCAATTCATATATATATATATATACTAGGGGGGGCTCTGCCCCCCTTCCGCGTTTGGCGGCCAATCGCCCCCCCCCCACTTCTCTTCCCAACGTATCCTGTTTATTTCGTCCCACTTCATTAGCGTGCTATGGAAAGGGGGAAAGGGACGTGTGAAAGCACCAGCTTACTGAAGAAGCAAATTTTAATAAAAATAATAATAAAGCAACAAAAAACAAATGAGATTCATCAAGTACCCCCAGAAAACTTCCCCATGGGGGTCCCCAGATTAGATTCGCTGAATTTCAGTGGGGCCCCACAGTGGATATATCTTGGGCTACCGATGATGCAAATATCACAATGTTAAACCACAAAAATCAATGAGATACATCCAGGGGCGCCGAATTACAACCTGCCAACATTTCCATGGAGATAGTTGATAAGGTTTTCGCGGCCATCATTTGATAAAAATTGTTTTTTCGGGTTCGAAGACCGTCGTCCGTTTGAGTTTGTTCTCAACGTTTCCCCAACACTAGTGGTTGGCATCATCAGGAGAATTGATAAACTGGATCAAAGTCAAGTTTTCCGGAGTCTCAGGTTGTATTTATGCACATAAGTGGCTTGAACTACACTATTGTTTTGTGATTGGTCAGTTGATTCTATGGCTGGCAGCGTATTGTAAACAGTTGTTATGCTGGTAGAACCTGATTGGCCGAGAGATGTGGAGTTATCTGATTGGCTGTTGTCATCATTCTGTTGCTGGACCTTGAAGGGGAAGGTTCTTGTTCTTCTGAGAGCTGGTGTCCAGGATCTGCTCAATTTCAAAGTTTCTTCTCTTCTATTATAGCTGTTTTTGTGCTTGTATATTTCAATAGCCTCTCTGTAGATTCGTGGGAAGAAGTGGTCAACATTAGCTATTACCTGTGTTTTGCTGAACTGTACACTGTGGTTGTCGTAAAGCGCATGCTCTGCCACCGCCGACTTTTCTGTTTGGCCCATTCTGCAGCATCGTTCGTGCTCTTTTATTCTCGTGGCCACAGATCTTTTTGTGGTTCCAATATATACCTGACCACAGGTGCACGGTATTCGGTAGATCCCCGGTGTTGATAGAGGGTCACGGCGGTCTTTTGCTGATCGTAGCATTTCACATATTTTTCTGGTTGGTGTGAAAATGGTCTTTATACGATGTTTTTTCATGACCTTGCTGATTCTTGCCGTCACTCCGGGGATAAAAGGCAGCACAGCTTTTCCAATTGATTGTGACTGCTCATTTTCCGTTGGTGATTCCTTGATGGAGCGTAAGGCTTTCTTGATGTCGTCTTTCGTGTACCCATTAGAGCGGAAAACTGATTTCAAGTGCTCAATCTCTTTACCTAGATCTTTTCCTTCACATAGTCTTCTTGCCCTCTCGATCAAGGTTTTCAGTACGCCTTGTTTTTGGTGAGGATGATGATTGGAGAGCTTATGCACATACCTGTTGGTGTGAGTAGGCTTACGATAAATGCTGTGGCCTAAACGTTGACCTTGACGGCTGACCAGAACGTCCAAGAACGGGATCTGTCCTTCTTTCTCTATTTCCATAGTGAACTTGATGTTCGGATGGATTCCGTTGAGATGGTCCAAGAATCGGTGAAGATTTTCTTCACCATGCCCCCAAACAACGAATGTATCGTCAACGTAACGGAGCCAAATTGTTGGTTTGAGAGGCGCTGTTGTTACTGCCTGCTCTTCGAATTTTTCCATAAAGAAGTTGGCAACTACCGGGCTCAAGGGGCTTCCCATAGCTACTCCATCCGTCTGTTCATAGATGACGTTGTTCCAGGTGAAATAGGTTGTAGTAAGGCAAAGCTGGAAAAGGCCTACTATATCTTTTTGGAATATTTCATCGAGTAGTCTTAAGACGTCTTTCAGTGGCACCTTGGTGAACAATGATACGATGTCGAAGCTAACCAGTATATCATCAGGTTGCAAGTTGATATTTCTTATTTTTTCGACGAAGTGACCAGAATCTTTCACAAATGTGCTTGTTTTTCCTATGTGTGGCTGCAAGATGGTGGTTAACACTTTGGCTAGATTGTAGGTGGGAGATCCAATGGAACTCACAATCGGCCGCAACGGAACCAGTTCTTTATGTATTTTCGGCAAACCATAAATGCGAGGAGAAAGTGCTTCTGTTCTGCAGATACCTTTTTTCTCATTCTCAGGTAAAGACGAGGATTTTACTCAAAAAAGACCCAACACAAAAGATCCTGAGGAAGATGAACAGTTTGGTAAAATCCTCGTCTTTACCTGAGAATGAGAAAAAAGGTATCTGCAGAACAGAAGCACTTTCTCCTCGCATTTATGGTTTGCCGAAAATACATAAAGAACTGGTTCCGTTGCGGCCGATTGTGAGTTCCATTGGATCTCCCACCTACAATCTAGCCAAAGTGTTAACCACCATCTTGCAGCCACACATAGGAAAAACAAGCACATTTGTGAAAGATTCTGGTCACTTCGTCGAAAAAATAAGAAATATCAACTTGCAACCTGATGATATACTGGTTAGCTTCGACATCGTATCATTGTTCACCAAGGTGCCACTGAAAGACGTCTTAAGACTACTCGATGAAATATTCCAAAAAGATATAGTAGGCCTTTTCCAGCTTTGCCTTACTACAACCTATTTCACCTGGAACAACGTCATCTATGAACAGACGGATGGAGTAGCTATGGGAAGCCCCTTGAGCCCGGTAGTTGCCAACTTCTTTATGGAAAAATTCGAAGAGCAGGCAGTAACAACAGCGCCTCTCAAACCAACAATTTGGCTCCGTTACGTTGACGATACATTCGTTGTTTGGGGGCATGGTGAAGAAAATCTTCACCGATTCTTGGACCATCTCAACGGAATCCATCCGAACATCAAGTTCACTATGGAAATAGAGAAAGAAGGACAGATCCCGTTCTTGGACGTTCTGGTCAGCCGTCAAGGTCAACGTTTAGGCCACAGCATTTATCGTAAGCCTACTCACACCAACAGGTATGTGCATAAGCTCTCCAATCATCATCCTCACCAAAAACAAGGCGTACTGAAAACCTTGATCGAGAGGGCAAGAAGACTATGTGAAGGAAAAGATCTAGGTAAAGAGATTGAGCACTTGAAATCAGTTTTCCGCTCTAATGGGTACACGAAAGACGACATCAAGAAAGCCTTACGCTCCATCAAGGAATCACCAACGGAAAATGAGCAGTCACAATCAATTGGAAAAGCTGTGCTGCCTTTTATCCCCGGAGTGACGGCAAGAATCAGCAAGGTCATGAAAAAACATCGTATAAAGACCATTTTCACACCAACCAGAAAAATATGTGAAATGCTACGATCAGCAAAAGACCGCCGTGACCCTCTATCAACACCGGGGATCTACCGAATACCGTGCACCTGTGGTCAGGTATATATTGGAACCACAAAAAGATCTGTGGCCACGAGAATAAAAGAGCACGAACGATGCTGCAGAATGGGCCAAACAGAAAAGTCGGCGGTGGCAGAGCATGCGCTTTACGACAACCACAGTGTACAGTTCAGCAAAACACAGGTAATAGCTAATGTTGACCACTTCTTCCCACGAATCTACAGAGAGGCTATTGAAATATACAAGCACAAAAACAGCTATAATAGAAGAGAAGAAACTTTGAAATTGAGCAGATCCTGGACACCAGCTCTCAGAAGAACAAGAACCTTCCCCTTCAAGGTCCAGCAACAGAATGATGACAACAGCCAATCAGATAACTCCACATCTCTCGGCCAATCAGGTTCTACCAGCATAACAACTGTTTACAATACGCTGCCAGCCATAGAATCAACTGACCAATCACAAAACAATAGTGTAGTTCAAGCCACTTATGTGCATAAATACAACCTGAGACTCCGGAAAACTTGACTTTGATCCAGTTTATCAATTCTCCTGATGATGCCAACCACTAGTGTTGGGGAAACGTTGAGAACAAACTCAAACGGACGACGGTCTTCGAACCCGAAAAAACAATTTCCATGGAGCCCTGATCTGGGAGCTTGTCGGACAACCCCTTGTGAGAATTTTTCATTTTTATCAATTTTACAACGAATAAAATCTAGGTCCCCGCATCCAGTAGCTGGGACACAATACGCAGATTTTTAGTGGGGCCCCAGACTGGCTATATCTCGGGCTTCGGCTGTTGCAAATTCTACAACAGAAAAGAATGAGATTCATCCAGGGCCCCCAAAATCAAACCTGTAAACATGGGGCCCCCGACTTTGAAGCTTGTCGGTCATCCCCCGGTGTGAGTGCCATAAAATATTTTCATTTTTATTTGTTTTACCAACGAATAAAATCCAGGGCCCCCAACCAATTACCCGGGACACCAATTCGCGTACTTTTGGTGGGGCCCCAGACTGCATATATCTTTTGCTTCCGCTATCGCAAATTTTTCAACGTTAAAGCAGCAAGAAAACAATGAGATCCATCAAGGTCCCAGGAAATGAAAACTGTTTACTTATACGTGAAATCTTCCCCGGGTACCCCGACCCTGTGTTGGGAGCACTGCTGTTGTGTGTATATTATACATATACATACCTCTCGGCATGCCCCCCCCCCCGCCACAAGGGCAGGGCGGACAGTGGCCACAACGATTCTTATCACTTTTTGATTTTTCACACTATAAATTAATCACAGAGGGGCCCCTGAAAAGCTGGTTTGGGGGCTCGAAATCGAAATTCCAGCCTAAGGGCTCTGCTGTAGGATGCAGGAGCCTCTCGGTACATGCACATAACATGGTCCCGATGGGTCAAATGGGTCCCGATATGTGCTACAGTTAAATGAATATTTGACCCAAAATCGTAACCGACTTCCGTAACACAAAAACGTAACAGATTTCCGTCATTCAAAAACTTCACCCACTTCCGTCACTCGGTTGTAACCGAATTATTCTGAAATGGCTGCATATTAATTAAAAGACGTTTATTTCTTCAAAGTTTCCAATGTTGAACAACTGAACACATTTTAATTATAGTAGTCCTTCCAGAAGAAATCTTACAGAAAATATCTTAAAAACTCAATTTCTAATTTAATTGTTATTGGCAATCGTGATTGATTGGTATTACTGCACCATCTGTTAGTAGAACTTTGTACTAACAATAAGACAACATTTTGAATTGATGTTTTGAAAGAACAAACTTGTCTTTTTCCTTCTCATACCACCCCTGGTGATCTGTAAGTCGCCAGACAGCCTGCAAAGGCTGGGCAGCGACAGAAACGTTCAATTCTGGTCTGGTCTGATAATAGATCCCCAAAAAATTTCCTTCAGTAAAATCAATAATTCTATGGTGTAGGTCAACGGTCCGAACATCATGTCTCGAAAAAAATGGATTTTCGATCTGAAAGTAAGTCTTGCTAATTAAAACTAATTAGACAGGGTTTAAATGCACAAATAGGTGCTTACAATTAAACAATATGCTGATGTATGATATTTTCATTTATATTTGTTTGTATAATTTATTTTTGATTTTTTAATGACAATGAAAATGCTTGTATCTCAAAACTGAATTTGGAGTTATCATGTTCTGACCAAACACCACAGAATTATTAGCCAAGGTTAATAATATACAGTCGGGCCCCCCCGTATTCGCGGTTTTTTTTTATTTTATTGGAATTTATTTTTATACACTTAGAAATCGTCATTCATGTGCTTTGCTTACAAAAGTTTGAGTTGTGTATGTTTAGGATAGCTCACTAATGACATTATTGTCATCACTAGAGCCGTGGCAGCTCCTAAGAGAGAAACTGTCACCTCGGGTTGGATTAAACTTTGGCCACAATGTGCGCTAAAGTACACAACCATTTCTACAAAGCCAACTGAAGAGACTTATAAAAGACATTGTTACGTTAGCGAAACAGGCAAGTGGAGAAGAGTTCAATGACATGGATATAGAGGAAGTCGAACAGCTAATTAATAGCAATTCAGAGATATTGACTGAGGAGGAATTAATGCAGTTAACTTCTTATGAAACTGAAGCGGTACCAGATGAACATCAAGATATAAGAAGTAGAAGACAAGTTCGCCATGATTAACATATCAGGAGGACTTCGCACGTTCAAATCAGCAATAGATTGTTTCCATGACATAGATCCCTCTCTTCACATGTATTCCTCTACCAAGCCTCTGCCAAAGGTAATCATATTCCAACATACTTGATGATATGAAGAAGAAACGACAAACAGAAATCACAATGTTCTTTCAGAAAATATCGCCAACAATCGCTGCACCCTCTTTTACATTCCCTTATACCTCTGCGTTACCCTGCTCTTCTCATGCTGTTCAATAAACGAGATATACAAGGAAAAAAAACTATGGTTTCGGTTATTCATGGATTTCCCGTATTCGCGGTCATCCCCGGAACGTAACCCCCGCGAATACGGGGGGGGGGGCGAGACTGTATTCGCCTGAAGTACCAAAGGATGCTTAGAGGTGTCGCGTGTGTTCGTCTTTCTCAGAAACTTTCTTGACACGCGGATACAACAGAAATGGTGACATGGCCACAGAAAAACATTGCCACCGCAGGGAGTTCTGAACTAAAGAGTTAGCGCATCACTAACCTCTCGATGAGTATAAAAAAAGCCACCGTTCAAAATCGGCGATGAATTGTTATTCCCGATGTAAGGACTACCAGGTCCACACTGGTAGTGGCGAGCAACAGCCGACATTAAATCAGACGACTAGGGGTCTCGGACGTCGTCCACTTGAAGCGACCTTTACACCCTATTGAATTCCCGACTGCACTCATTGCAGATGAGTGTGTTCGTTAATAATCTTGAGAAAATATTGAAAGACCTGAAATTTTTGAGAAATGGATACGTAGGACCTAAATTAATCGATGAAATATCTGACGCAAACTCAGAGAAGGTGTTCGTGCTGTGAACGAATAGCATTATTCACAATCGATTGCTACTTACCGTCACAACCCATGAACAGTAATTATCAAATTTTCCAACTTTCACGTTAACGCGGAAAAGGAGGGAGAGGACCGATGAAAGAAGAAAAACTAAACGAATGTATTTAAAAGCAAAAAGAGTGAAAAACTGTACTGTCCCTGCACAGATAAGGCAAAACGCATATAATTCCATTCGGATTTGCTTGTTCGTCTTCTGCTGTTGCCGGAAAACATCGCTTCTGGTGGACGACAATCTCTTCCTTTCTGTACAATCTGATCGTTCTTGTGAATACAGGTAACTGCACGAGAATTGTTCATAGTTTCAAGTCGCTTCCATTGGACGATTGGCCTAATCATCCCTCGTGCTCAGAAAATGACGATGATGCGACAAAAACGTCAAACTAACATTTTAGTGAAAATGAGAACTTCGAGCTCAGCATAAAAGTATTTGGGAGTCTCGACGACGCAACGCGATGTCATGAAAACCTAAGCTTGTTCAAACTCAGAAGATGCCTGCCACAGATGTGGTCGAAACGTCGGGAAGAAAATGTCTTAGGCCATTTCCCAACAACCCGGAAAACGTTTGTTACTCACCTTCGAGCTCGGCACTTCAAAACAACAATCAACAGCAACCAGAAAGAAATTCAAACAATTTTAACACAATGCTTCACACTTCTTCGGCTGTGATTAAGAAACCAATCTTTTGTAGAGCATTGTGCTCGGTATAATAAATCATCGATAATGAGCATGCGTATTAAATATAATTTTTTGGTATGAATCGCACACACACACAATGTCAATAATAACTTTAATTGCAAGGTTCCCCTCAGTTATTGCTGTTGAAGAAAATTCTAGCAGTTTATGATGTTAGCTTAGAGCGTGGTAAATTCACGGCATTTTACATTTACCTAAAAAAAAAGCTTTTTTAAAGTGTAAACTAGAAGCAGCAGCCGTATTGTACGCATTGCTGAAGCACGATATGTCGAAACAACGCCCAAAGGACGTGAATTGAACGGAAAGGAACGCGAGTGAGATCTCAGAGTAACGTAAGCGTATTATGAAAGTGTATATTCTAGTTTTTCAATCTTGCAGAAAGCTTTTGTTGGCACTCGAAGCTCAAAACGAAAATTCAGTCATTCACAGCAACTGAAACGGACGAGTGAGTGCTCAAGAGAAATAGATGATTGAAGTAAAAAAAAAAATGAGGAAAAAAAATTGCATACATAACATGATAAAACCTTGGAACCAGTGAATAACATAGCAAAAACACAGTTTGAATAAGCCTTGATTTTTCTTTAAAGCCTTTTATTCCTCCGTAAAATAACGTATCTGCAGAAAACTGATTTGAGTGCGAGGTCTCTCAAGGTTATGGCCATCTGCACTCTGGTATGAAATCTTATAGCACTTCCCAACGAAAGAAGTCGTGATAACGTTGAGGAAAAAATAAGTAGCCAAGAATATACCAGGTATTTCCATGTATAAGACACAGAATACTGAAGAAAAATACGTTCCTTAAGAAAAATATACAGTTTTTTTTCTTATGTTTTATTTCAACTACTTTTTTACTTCGAATAAATTAAAAAATTAGTTCCTGTGAATTATTTCACGGATTGAAAGTTTGTGTGAAATGCGAAAAAAAAAATGTAGGGGTGAACCTGCATAAGAAAAAATTTCGAGGAAATGTTCGAATTATTCTTCTGTAGTTCAATTTTAATGACACAATAAAAATTTCTAAACCTGTGTGTTCAAGATGCTGTACGTATATTTTTCAACACTTCATGGGTTTTCAAGCACAACGTATCCAAGATATTTTTTTATTTCAATAACTATACAACCTCTAGCACCATGAATGACGTATCTGAGGTCTTCCCGTTATTTTGGTACATTTTATTCTAATTGGAAATATGTCTCTGTGATCAACGATTCGCTGGTAATTTGTGATGCAAGGAGTCATGCAACCTGCATAGAAATAATTAGTTATGCAAGATGAACAAATAAATGAACCATAATATCAATATAATAGTGGAAGTTGGGACAGCAACAACAGCTAATAGCTTAAATTTTTCATAAGCTGTTGTTGCGAACGTGACTGAGCTTTGTTTCTTTTTTATCCTTGTTAAGTCTCCTAAAAAAGAGGATTAAGTATCAGATTTACGCTGTTATTCTGAGAATGCAAGAGCTGAAGTAGGTAAAAAAAGGAGTAAGGAGAAAGGTGAAGGAGCCTCTATCATCTTCAGCCACGGTTTTCGAGGAAACTGCGAATCCTCCCATCGTATTCCCGGAAGGTCGAGAAATCAACCC
Organism: Pholcus phalangioides; assembly: GCF_987345545.1. Taxonomy (NCBI): domain Eukaryota; kingdom Metazoa; phylum Arthropoda; class Arachnida; order Araneae; family Pholcidae; genus Pholcus; species Pholcus phalangioides. The sequence continues at coordinate 4,746,869 of NW_028301628.1, read as the reverse complement.
TAATTTCCGCGACTTTGTTTTGGTCTCCAGTGAGAACAAGCGAGAAAACTAAAATAATAATAACAATAAAAATAAAAGGAAAGGGATAGGGAGAAAACAAACAAGAGAAGAGAGAGCCAGAAAGGGTTTTAGCAACTAAAGTAATCGACATTGTTTTTAATTAGATACGGGGATAAACAGAATCACGTTTCGGCTGCAGAACATCTCGAGTGCTGTTATTTACTTTAATTTTTGTTGCATAACAGACCTTATTTGACTATCATTTTCTATCTAAGTACACAGTGTTTGAAAAAATAATTACGAGGGATGATGTGAATTGGAATCTATAGAAATAACTGAGGATAATTTTGAGTTCAATCTTAAGGTAAAAAATAAGCGGGAAAAGAAATGCACATGTGTTGTTTAAATCATTATATCTAAATCAAATATCTGAATCTAAAGTAGTGGCTCTCAACCTAGGGACATATGGTCCCCTTGAACCAAGGCAGTTCCAACCCATGGGCCCCGTGACCTCATATCCATAGGGAACATACACGATTAGGTCTGGTGCTATGACTTTCAAACGCAAGTACGTAAGCTGTTGCTTTTCAGCTGAAGATGGGGCCTAGAAAATCACTTTGGTGGGGGCCCCATGATGTTGAGACGGTTATGAATAAAGCATCAACTCTCACAACAAGGAAAAGAAAAGCTCACTGAATTTTATCCTAGAGTATACACAGCGTATTTACACTTTGATGTTAACCCAAAATCTAGTGACAACACTGCTGGACAAAAAAAAGTAATGTTCTAAAGGAAATGGTAATGGTTTGTGTTATATTGAGGCTCTAGTTTTTGGAATAAAGTGAAAACTGTATTTCAATGGTAGTATATAAGCAGCGTACATATCACATTGTTGAGAGTATGCATTATCCCAGTAATGCCGTATTCGAAATCAGTGCCCTAAAATCATCTTAAAATCACTGAAATGTTTTTTGGCAGTGGTTTACTAGATTTGTTTAAAACGCACAGTTTTAATACGGTTTGTACGCTGCTTATGGTATCACAATTTTAATGTTAATTTTCACTTTATTTCAAAACCTAGAGCCCATCTGACAAAACCACTGACAGATTCGGAAGCAGCGAACCAAAATCATTAAAAAAAAACCACTGGAATATCTTTGAGACGAAAATCAATTTTCAGAAGTGTAATCACACACACACAAATGTCTCGAGAGTAATACAAAAATTATGGTGCAGTACAGTCTCGATTGAAATTTATTTAGCATATTCACGAAAATAAACATTGGAATTTAAATTCAAGCTCAGAAACAAATCAAAACATCCTAAAGTTTGACAAAAGGGAGTAAAGTTTAGTGTGTTTTTGAGTATAAAGGAATATATAGCCTAACAAAGTATTCGATTGCACGGTAACAGTCATAAAACAACCATGAAGGAATAAACTACGGAGCATCGGGTGATAACTTTCGTGTAAAACAGGGTGAAGTGAAGAAAGTGGAATAAGTATATATATATCAAAAGTTGTTTGATTCGCTGATTCAGCTACCATAAAACAGAGGAATTTATCTTATATTCTCTCTATTTTTCTCCTACGGAGGAGAGGATCATCTTCGTGCCGGTGACAGAAATGTGTAGGTCAGCAGCACAATGGAACTTTATTGCAGTCGATCCTTCGGCATCTTCAACAACAACGGCAAAGTTATGTTATGGAATTCTCTTTCCTGCCTGACCCCGGACTGAAATAGATTTCTTTGAGCTTTTAGAACTTTCGAGAATGTTATTTGGGTTTTATATTCTACAGAGAAAATATTTTTCTTTATTTCTTAATACAAAGGTGAAAAAAAGATTTCACTGATTTAACACTAGAGAGAGAGACGGATCACGAGAGTATACCTAGAAAGACGGGATGGGGTCAAAATGAGGGCCTCAATCAATACCTTAATGTTTCAAATTACTGTGTATCATTTTTAATACATAGAGTTATAACAAAAAAAAATAAAGGGTGAAACCACTGATCTGTTAATATATATATTTTTTTCATCTTATAGCGCTCAAAACATTCTGTACAAATCACATCTCTCGATGCACATTTGCCGCACACTGATTTTTTGCATTGCTTACAAGATTGAAGTGTTTTATTGAGTATGCAGTGTTGCTTCTCCCATGGCATTTGTGTAATTTTTTGTCTCCATCAATAGGTGTTTTGCATATTATCGCATTTTGAATTGTAGTTGTTTTCAAGTTGAAATACTCAGCACGGAGTTGCTCACATAACTTCAATATGTAACTACTCCGAGTGATTTTTTTTCCTGTGACTTGTTTGTACAAAATCCAAGCATTTATCGCTGACATATCCAAAATGTTAGAAAATACATGCATTGGCCAGCGACGACTTCCACTCTTGTCGTGTATAATCACACCATTTGATCCTCGATGTCGACTCCATATTCAGTTTCGTTATTATAGGGAACTGTTTCTGGGGCCTTTTTCTTTTTCTCACGATTTTACGTTTCTTATTTCTCAATGGCGTTCTATTTTGTACCAACTGATGCACCGTTGGAGAAATAATTTTATTTTGATCTAAATCTTCGTCATCAGAACCGCTACTTGCTTCTCCACAGTTCGGCGTAGGGTAGATCTCATGCTCTTCTGCACTTTCATCATCACTGCTTCTAGAGTTTCTCTCATCCAATCTCTCAACTCCTGGAGTATTTCTTCTTCAGTAAATAAACGTTTTCTCGCCATTTCTAAACTGTTTGAAATGATCACGTGCATTCAAATTTTCTACGTCCCAGAACAAACAATTTATCGGATAATATGGAAAGAATGCTTGACAGAAACCAAAAATTACACACCTGCTGACGGCCACTTGCAGATAAGAATGGGAGGAAAAGAAAGGTCACACGGAAGGTCAAATACAAAAAAAGACTTTCAGAAGGATTATAACCTAATTAGAAATTAATTGTGACGATGGCAGTAGTATTTACCGCATAATGTCCTAGGATATAAGAAAGGGTCACATTGACCCCCTTCCGTCTTTCTAGGTATTATCCGCTCGTATCTTCGTTGTTAAAAAAGATAACGTAAAAAGCTTTGGTATATAATAACAACATGCTAATTCAGGAAAAGTCGAGAAATTTCAGGTGGTTCGGTTTATTCTTAGCAGAGATATGCGAGCTTAAACAGCGTGCAGGGTCATAAAGATCCCCGTCCGTCTTTCTAGTGTTAACTTAAGAAGTAAAGCAGTGACACTTAAGAAGTAAAATACAGGCTTCCACGGCCACCGGAATTTTTAATGTAATCCATACCATTCGGGCATTTATGTCGTGTGTGAGGCCTTTTAGATGCAGACGTTTCGTCTACTACTGCGGTGGATATCTTCCGTGGAATTGGTGGATAGCAAAGAGACGAAATGACCTCATTGGAATGCAACGTTATTTAATGCCGCTTTTTCTGAAGACCAGGAAGAATCAACCTCGTCGTTGTGATGTAAAGCAGGTGACGTGTCTGTAGGTGGAACGTGAAGGCGTCTTGATAATTTCGGGCGCCTTATATCCGATTGTATTTATATTGTTGGGAAAGGGGAGACTTGCGAGCACGAGGCTAAGGGGCCCACTGTTTTTTTGTTTTTTTTGCTAAATCTTTGCTAACTTTTTTCCGACCCTGACTCATTTGAGGTAACGGAGGTAAGGTACTTTGCCAGTCCAGGGTTGTGAGCGGTTCTATACATATATCTATCTAACAACAATTCAGGCGTCGAAAGAAGAGGAACTAGTCGAATTAATCAGAGCCAGATTTCTGCATGGGTAACATGGGTTTATCGAGAGCCCCAAGTTTTAAGTGGGCTCCCAAATTTATAATAGTATATATATTTTACTCAAATGTTTATAAATTTTATTTGGTAAAACTTTGTAAAATCATAGAATTTGTCATGATCGCAATTTCCACTTTAAAGTATTCATTCTAAAAATCTAAAATCCCATTTCAAATATTAATTTAAAGTCAACATGTTCATTAACATCTTCCTACATTCTTTCCCACGCTGAGAATTGCAGCGCATTCATTTCATTTATATTAGATATAACTTGCTGGGATCCATCAACAACATTGACGCCAATCTATGAAAGCATAATCATGACATAGAAGTCGTCACGCCAGAATTTACTTGTTTTTCAAAATATCTCTGGCATTAGAAAAGATGCGACATTTCATCTTATGAATCATTGCTGTTAAGTAACACTAGGGGTTTAGAAGAACGTTTCTAAATATTGAGACAGCATTGAATCATTATCAACATCACCAATATCAATCAAACTGTTCTAAAAAAGGTAGATCATTCTTCTTTTTAGATAGATAGAAAGATAGATCAGTCTTTTACAAGATAAACTATCATCTCTTTATCTTTATTGTGTATTGCAGCTGAGATAACTCAAAAATTAGATTTTGATGACATTGTCTATGATTCGGCTCATATGAGAGTGCGAAAAAAACATTTATTGTAAGATATTTCATGGAGAATTTTACATTACATTTCCCGTTTAAAATAGTTCCAATCCTTTTTTTTTAATGTGTTTACCAACAACATGTACTGTATTTCCTGACGCGTACCAAACCTCTTCTCAGTAGAACCCCCTCCCAATACCTCTTTTGTCCGGGGTCCCAATAAAGTCAAAGTCGGGCCCGGGAACTAACTGCACCTGAAACCAAACCGATACTACATGAAGATAATCAAGATTAAGAAATAGAAGACATGTTCATTATGAGCAACATAACGCAAGGGCTTCGGAAGTATAAATCAGCAATGAATTGCTTCCATGAGAAAGACCATCTGCGATACGCTTTTAACGTGCAGAAAATATGGAAGAGGAAGCTGTGTTTCTATACTTCAACAAATTAACTGAAATGATAAATGAACTTAATGCATATAATAGCCTATTTAAATCATACTTTCCATTACCCAGGATCCAAAGAGTTAAATGTGGCAAGTATACATTAATATTCCGATGTTCGCGATAAAAGGATTTCCTCAAGGATCTACTTGAGGATCACTTTTTACTATATTTGTCAATGATTTCTGTAACCTTGATTTATTTGCTTAAACTATCACATACGCTGATGATACTGCGCTATTTTATTCAGCCGCAGATCATCAATCTTTAACGAAAACCATAAATCTTGACTTAATTAAAGTTCACTACTGGTATTCAGCAAATGATCTAGAAATTAACGTATCGAAAACAAAATTTATGAGCTTTTCATTGCATAACAATACACATATTAGACAGAATGTTTAGTTTCCATAGCCAAAACTACCCTCATAACTTTCCGGGGCACGTGCTTATCTTTAGAACAAGTATCTTCAACAAAGTCCTTCGGTGTGATATAGATAAAAACTCAAAATGGAAAACAAATGTAAAACACTATCAAAACTCCGATACTCCCCGTAGAAGCTCTATTATCTTAATCAATATGTAAATCGATCTTTCCTATTGTCATTTTATTATGTCATTATTCATCCAAAACTATTATATGGCCTGTCTAAATAGGAGAAGTGATTACATAAGTATTCTATGCCCAATTATTCAAATAAAAAAAATATTAGAACACGTACCAACAGTTATTCCACTCCCACATACAAACTTTTTAGCCACCTAAAATCGAATTTTTTTAACACTTCGTTATCTATATTTTCACATATCGATAATCCTTCTAAATAAAAATTAACACGATCTACTTTTCAATTATTCAAGTACATCGAGTAGATCTAGCAATACATTATCTATACCACTTATTCATAAAACATTAAAGAGAACTCATTTCACTTTTCTTATTCCGAAATTTTACACCAATCTGCCATCTGACATTCTTGACTGTCTTTCATTATTTGTATTAGAAAAAAACGTCTCAAACAACATTTGCTCTCCGTAAATAACATTAAAAGCTATTTTTAATATCCAATGTTTTTTCCCTCCCATTTCAATTGAGCTCTCGAAAAAAAAGGGAAAACGCTACCCGATCACTCAAAAGTTTCTAATTCTCTTTTCGTTGTTGCCATTATGTATTTTAATACTAATTATTTGCTTCATTTATTATTTATTTCATTAATATGATTAAAAAAAACACTCATCTTGATTTAAATCAATGTATCATTTTGTCTGCGTATATGTATCTGTCATATTCATAGATAATTTCTTTGTCTTCCGTTTGTCCTTTTTTGCTTGATTGTTATTATTTTTTAAATTTTGATTAGTTTATTATTATTTACTTTTTCGTTTTTTAAAATTAAGTCCACAGTAATTGTATCAACTAGTATCAATTGGCAACGATCCCTTGGGTGGATTTTCTTAGTTTTGTGTTTTGTTAATGTGATGAATAAAATTGAAAAAATAATAATAATAATAATAAAAGAAGAAACTGTTTAAAAATCTACTGAGAAATTGAATTTTCTGGATATTATGCCAAAACTGATATTTGGAAAGAAAAGTGATTTGCCTCCTCCGGGAATCGAACCCGGGTCGGTATATCATCCAGAAAATTCAATTTCTCAGTATATTTCAGGCCGGAAAAATACCATCTCTTCATTGTTTACAAATCTTATAATATTTTTTTTCGGAAGACGTCACCGAGAATCATTGGTAGCTCCCTTATACTTCTGACACACAAAGTAGATATAAACGAGATGTATCTAAAAAAAGCAAAAGTCTATCGTTTGTGTTATTCGCGGATTTTCTGTATTCGCGGTCATCTCCAGAGCGTAAACTCCGCGAATACCGAGAAACCACTGTATATGAAAACGCCTGATAAGTAATAAGTGGCCGAAATTTTCCTAATTTCAATTGCATAATTTTTTTACAAATATAAAAACAAATTCATATCCTAATAAGCCAATAATGTAAAAATATATTTTAATAGCTATAATGATATACTTTTCTGTTGATAAATAAATAATATACATTACACATAAAATTTGACATTTCAGTATTGTTAAAAAATGATTTATTTTACATGATGTTAAGGCAATATTATCCTTTGTTGAGCACGAACTTAAAATTTCGATGAAAAATGTGAAATTTTTTCAACAAAAAAAGAAAATTATATGTGGATATATATTTTTTTCTGTATATATATATATAACAGTATTTTGTACGTCTTTTATACTATCGCACCTCGTAGTGATTGGAGATCGTTTTTCATTCGGAAGATATGAGAAAAATTCCTCTGCAGTATTCAAGCGGTTACGGTTTTTAATCTACTATTTTTTCCTTTGCTTTTCTATTCTATTTTTTTTCTTTTCTACCTTTTCTTAGAACTTTCGGCCGTCACTGTCGAATTTCTTGAGAATCTTGGAAATTTTTCTTCCCTCTCTAGGAAGATATATTAGCCATCCGTGCTTCACCATCAGCTGCTGACAGTGTTCAATATATATAGTATATTTCTTTTTTCTTATAAGACTTTGAAAACCTTTTTACTTCCACAATGTTATATATATATATATTTTTCTTTTTCTTATCTTTTACTATATCGAGAGAAGTTTCCTTATTCAAAGAATACGTATTGAAAGAATCTATATACTATATATAAATATACATCCAAAGTTTTGATCTCTCTCGAATTTTGGAGGCTTTTGTGGAAGATATTTCTCGAAACATCTTCTCAATGAAATGAGATGGAATTTATTTTATAGATGTTTCGATTCTAGTTTACTGAATACGCTAACATAAAGGGGTTGTATGTGTGTGTATATATATGAAAAAAACATATTCATTCGGAAAGATCTAACATATTATAAATGCATTCGAATATATTTTATTTCGATCATATTTTTGTTCTTATGTGTTTTGTTGGAAAGATAATACGTAAAAAAATATTCTTTTGGGTGTCATTTCAAAGACAGAAATTTTGTGATAATTTTCTAGACGTAAAAATTGTGCTTGCGATCAATTATATCAGGTACTTGAAATTTCCTGATTTTTCTTATCTTGTTGAGGCTTATAAAGTACAAATATTCTGTGAATTCCTTAGTTTAGCGGTGAAATTAAGTTCTACCTCGAACGAATGTAGCGGTCAATATTTGACCGTTAAAATGATTTTTAACTAATGTGATTGCAAAACATGCTGGAATGCACAGTATTCTAATACGAACATTGACATTGGGGGAACAGATGTGCTATCATGCTGTTTGATTTTCTCCAGTACCCATATTTTGCACTGATTTATTACCATTCAAAGATAAAGTTTTGAAAAAGTTCATCGTCGTACTTCATTCAACTCATTAAGTGTTTTTATTGATCTTTGCGCTTCTATTGCAATGCATTCATTCACTGTTAAAATGTCAAACGACGGAAAGAATAATCATTTTTCCCTATTTTACATATGGACTCCTGCCCGGAGGCTAAGACGATTCTTATAATTTCTTCAAACTATAAGTTCACTGTATAAAAGTCCACCAAATATCCCAGCCTAGGGGGGAACTTGCTGGATGATGTGGGGAACCATTTTTTCACAACATATCATGCTTTCAATTGAGCAAAAAAAAATTCTACAGTTGGTAAGCAGAAGAAAGTAGGCCTTGAGTCCTATGTACAAACGAAATTGAAAGAATGAAGGAAATTTCTGCCAGAAATTATGAAATTCCATTGCTCTGCTAATGAGTGCCGTTGATTTTTTCAACAATATCAACTCAATCAGTGTCCAATGCGATTGGTATCGAAAAGCTGTTTTACGGAGACATTTTACATTGCTCAAAATTTAGCGGCTATTAGCGGTTTCATTATTGAGCACGTGCAATTTCTCAAGCGTATTATACTTCAAACCTTGTTAGTGTATTGGTAAGTGAAATGAAGCCACAAATTACAAGAGCTCAGAAATTCATAATCCAACTTCATTTTAAAGTAACAAAACATGGGAGTAGTCCTTGTCTTCAGAAGACATTTTGTCCAAAATTCCAAAGAAATTATTACACGAATAAGGATTTATTGGAATATATAAGTAAAACAGACTGAATAGATGTATATACACACACACATTTTTAGGAAGTTTCACTAAATAAATAATATATATATCTATGCCTATATATTGTCGATTTCGTCGATGTTTCTCTTATAGCTGCCAAAAAAAAATTAATTTTTTCATGGCATCATTTTATTCGATACCAACTTGTAAAATGTATTTCTATTTTTTCTGAAAATCATTCACTCCGGAACATTCGAATGAAAATTCTTCTAAATCGGTGGTTACGCCGATATATTATGCTCAACCTAAGGCTATATCTCCCCTCCGCGCGGACCTATGATATTGTAAGGAAGCCACACACACACACACACACAGAGAGAGGTTTACGCGCTGTTTATGGAAGAAATAATGCTTTCCAGTAAATTATGTTGGGGGGGGGGGAGGGTTGCGGGATTCGACTACTTTCAGATTCCAGCAGAGCTGCCCATAGAACCAGAGTCATCTTAATCCATGGGCCTCTGTGGACATGACCCACGGCATCATATCCAATGTGGGCCCCACATGATTGAGATCTGGTACTATTATTTTTAAAAGTAAGTATGCAAACATGTAAGCTGCTGCATCCAACTAAACATGGAATGAACTGTAATACCGGCAGCATTAAAGAAGAGGCAGACCATTGTTAAAGCATATATGCATGTTTGAAACGGATTGTTTGAGAACCACTGTAACCATAGCAAATATTCCGAAAGAGATTATTGGGGGCCAGGAACCATTGTTGCGATACGGGGTTTTTTTTGCCCATTTTGGGTATATTTGCCGTGCTCTGACGAACTTTTGAAGTAGTTTATGGTTCAATCACAGTCCTGTTTGGTATATATGCAAAATTCGGCAACGCTCGGTCTGAAATTGTAGATATGTATGAAGAACAAACATAGATAGAAATATACATACTTTCACATTTATATATAAGATTATGTGTTACGTATGTGTACATATTATGTATTTTCTTTTCCTGTCTGCTAATGGTTTTATTGCTCTCATGTCCGTATTTATTGTTGCTCTCACATGTCCTTGAATAATTTCCTCTATTTATTCATTTTTTTTGCAAGTCCTCTTTTTTGCAAGTTCCAATTCATTTCTACTTTATGTGTAATTTTGTTGCCGGATTTCAAAAATCACCCCCTCCGTAATTTGTATTTTTTTCCCAATTTGCAAGTCATTTCTCCTATATAAGAATTGAAGGTCCTCAAATTATTTTCCAGTTTATGTGTATTTGCGGTTCATCCATCATTTCTTCAATTTATGTGTTTTTTGCATTGTTTGCTGGTCCGCAAATAGCTGCTGTTTAAGTATTTCTTTCCGGTGCTCAAATTGTCACTCCTTACTTCTTTATTCGTTGTTTTTCTTCAAATCATTTCTCTTTTTTGCGTATTTTCTGCTCGATATCAAATTATTTATCATATTTATTTCTTTTTTGCCCTCAAAAAATTATTTTTCTTCTATTTTTTAACTTTTACCGGTCCTCAAATTATTCGCTCGGCTAATTGACTTTTTTGTCGGCCCGCAAACTATTTCTCCATTATCCACCGGTCCACGAAATTTTTCAACTACTTTCACCAGTTTTCTTTACAAAAAACTGGTCCAAATATCAATATTTGGAAGCCTTAATTTTCGCATGTACGTCTATATATATATTCCATTTTATATTTCATCTATTTCTATATTTGATTTGAGACTTGGTCATTTTATCACGAATGAATACAGAAAATTGAGAATTTCAATCATCTATACATTGGTAGATTATCATTCACATGTTAAGGCGATTTATTTATATCGATATGATAGAGAAATAGTTTTTCAAACTGATTTTTTTAAAAATTCCAATTCGCATAAAATTTGCGATTTTCATTTTCCCTCTCACTTTATATCTTAAATTATTGAAAAAGATCACAGCTTCATTTTGCTCCCTTTTTCCAATATTCAAGGTTTACTCCATTTTCAAAATCAATCATGAAATTTTATTCCATACGGGCACTCTCGTTAAACACCTTGCATATGTAATAACAAAAAGCTTGAAATCTGCCAGTTCACAAACTGGAATGCCAGTTTATCTGACCAATGTCCAAAATTCGAACTTAGGCCTGCCAGTACGTTAAGCGACTCAACGTTCCTAGCCAAAGAAAAAGCAATGATTCGTGATCATCTCGCGAAGTTGTCGTACTTTTTGTATGATAATTATAGATTTTATAATTATGATTAGCTATGGCAACCCTAACGATCAAAGAAATCGAAATATCGATATCTTAGGTGATTGATATCGTTGTTGAAGCTATCTCCAGCCACTTTCAGCCAATATCCGAAATTGTCCAAAATTCCATGGAATTCTGTGGCCGGCCAGTTCGCGAATTTAAGCTTTGGCCGTAACGTATGCGAAATATATTGCTGTAAAGTAAAATTGCATAAATCTCGAATAATACGAGATAAAAATTGCCACACAACGAGAAACACACCATCTATTTTCTTTAATCAGCCCACACCCTAGGCTCGATAATTAATATCCATTAACGCAAATAAATCAATCGCGGGTGTTAATAATTCACACGTAAAATGTTGATTTCAGATTGCTCTCTCAGATTAGCCGCATGATGGATAGGTACTTTACATAACGAACTGCAATTTCTTGAACTCACCCCCCACGGAACCGTCAGAAAACATTTGATTGGATATTTGTAAAGGGATAGTAAAGACGAAAGCCACGGGCAAAATCCAAGGATCGAAAAACGTTACTCCAGTAAATCGGATATTTTGTGCAGAAACACGTTATCAGAGCCTGGAATCAATGCAGTAAACATTGAGATAAGGAAACAAAAAGGCGATTCATCACGGCCGTATCTTCTTCGTTCTTCTGGTCAAGCTACCGAAAAGGAGTGAACGACGTTCTCTTTCTGTTCGAAGGAGGACGACAGTGACATCGATTTGTTACGCCACTGACACAAACTGCGCACCCGTCACCGTCCTCGAGAGATCATAGGGTGGATGTAGAAAAAAAAAAAAAGTTCCTATTTTTTTGCCTTAGATGTCGAACTACTTTTTGTTGTTTTCAATTTTTCATTCGTGAAGATGGATATGCCCGTTCACCTCTAAAAAAATCATTTTTTATTTTACACTTGGTTCCCTCTGGACGTCAAAATCTTCAGTGAGCACTAAATAAAAAAGCGCACACGAGCACAAAAACTTCGTAATACGGATTGTGTATTCATCCTCATATGCGTAATTCTATGTACGGAAAACATGGGAGAGTATGAAACATGTTGAAAATTCCTTATTTTGCAGTGTCGTAATCTGGATGCAAACTTGGATTAGCAATGGAATGTGAAATTGTTTTCTCATCTTCATACGAAAAATATCATGTGTTTTTATTTTTTTTCCCCCCTTCAGAAATTGCTATTGAAGAAAATACGCGAAGATAGCGAATTGATTCGAAAATGCATGTTACATATTTTTCTTTTAAAAATGTCGATTTACATTTATTTAGAGAAATATAAAGAATGGAGATATCCCTATTGTAATACAAAGTGATCGGATTAAATGTCCCTAATTGCAAACACCTATTAAAAATAAGGAATGTAACATAGGGTGACGATATTAGAAAAAAAATGGCTGCACAACTATTCGGGTTTGAAGACGAATTTTCTGAAAGCGTCATCATTTGCTTGTCGCGGTATTTTGCATCACGTGTCATAATTTTCCTACGTACAACTTCAGTGGAGCACCTAAAAAGGTCTAAAACTCTTTCGACGCCTTTGAGCGTCATTGCGCACGCTGCCAATGTTACGAGAAAACAACGAGAAAAATGGGGAAAAAAAATGGTGTTTCCATTTTGGTGCAAATTGTTATGTGTATATGTTGGTTCTCACGCTAATGAACCTGATTTCCGCTTCCAGAATTTTCAGTTGAGAGAAAGTTTCGTGTATCCAACAGCGTCAGTGAGCACAATTGCCTAATTTGGGGATCAGGAAATCACCATACAACTTTTGAAGAGCAAAGAAACGAACTCAAAAAATTAATATTTACCCCTCGTTTTCACGTAATATGGTCACTAGGTCATCTTTAATCCGAGCAATAAATGGAGCATATGTTAAGATGAACTGGTTTCTAAACAAAACCTATTTTTTTTTTGCTGAGGGCTGCTTTCGATTTGCGTACTTTTCTTATCCTTTCCAACTTGTTTTAAAGTGTAGAAACTGATGAAAAATAGAGGCATTTGATCGGTACTGTCTGTGTTTACACATACAAAAAGACAGGAAATGCTTAAAAAATATCGAGTTTGCTCATCCTTGGCCTAGATTATTTATATATATATATATAATCTTCTTTTCAATATTATATCAGTAAATACAGGTGTTGCACGATGTCCAAGATAGTATGCAACCATTTCTTGGGCTGATCGGTTTTGGAAGTAGAAACTTGCAGCACGCAGTTTGATAGTTTGATATTCAAGTAATCTATAAAACACTCTCTAGTTTTTATCAACGCACTGATGTCGCAAAACGGTATGTTCTACTTTATCATCGTTTTCATTGAGCCATGTTTGTGCACACTCCGCAATATGGGCGGAGATACGGGGGGGGGGCCTTGCCCCTCTCTCCCTCCCAGCGTCAACGGTGGAGTCGATTGATCTAATGCATATGCATATATGTATATATGAATTGACATCATCACCGTGCCCCCCAACAAAAGTGACCTTGCCCCGCCCCCCCCCCAGACTTCCAAGTCAATCTCCGCCTATGCTCCACAATATGAATCGGTGCATTGTCATCTCGGAACGTTGACATATCAGAAAACATGATATGAATCCCTGGGTGCAAATAATCACTCAGATGTTTTCATGCTTCTCTAATTTGGTGTTATTACTGTACGTGAAAACAAGTTTTCCCAGGCGACACTAAGACATTGGGAATCTTCCTACTTGGTCAATGGTAAATATCTACTTGGTAAATATCGAGTGCAGCGCTCCAATGGACATTCTCGAAACACAAACCGTTTGGTCATAGTAGTATTGCGAAAGAAATTTCGCCACCATCACATGATCTGTACCTACTGTTTTTGAGTTCAGTCTATGTGCTCTAGGCACCATAATCGCCACTTTAAAACCTTTCTTGAGGTGTTACTTATGGCTTTGAAATAGTCACTCTGCCATGAAGTACGCATTAAAGAGTTGTGGTTGATACATGGTCATAGATTAGTTCTATGGACATGCAATTTAAGAAACGAAAACAAACATATACTGTATATACAAATAGATATATTGATTTATAAAAAAAATGCAAAATCTATTCAAATACAAATACAACGCCACAACAGGCAAATTGCCCAACGAGGTGGCTGACTTAAGAACATCATGGATCCCCGAGCCCCTACCTACTACTGCTACACCACACATGCACCCCCCCCCCCCCGCGGAAACCCCCAACGAATCGGTACATGCGGAAATGTGCGTGTACGTGTAGTGCAACCTGACGTAAAGTTTGTTTCTGTGTAATGCTTGTTATGTGTAGTGCTGTCATCTGCCCCCAGTTTTACTAACTATGAGTGAAGTGTTATGGTTGAATGATTTACCGTTGTAGGACTGATGCTCTCTGTGGCGAGACTTTTTAACGGGGAGATCGGCTCTCATTTGCGCCTTGAAGTTGGGAACCACAGAAAACCAACTTCAGCCGACCACCACTGTGGGGTTCGAACGCGGATCCTCGCATCACGAGTCCGGCACTATAACCACTCGACCACCACAGCGGCCAACGTCGGCATTCATACGTCGATATATAAAAAAGTAGATATTTTAGATCTAAATCTAGCTGAAAAAACTGCACGGCATTATGTACCTCACTGCATTAGGAAAGTGAGGTGAGAGCTTATCTCGAATTCAAGGAAATCAGTGATAAAGTACATGATAACTAACATAGATAACACGATGTGAATCATTAGGCATAGAACAACACATACTCATAACAAAAGTGAACTAATATTTAAAAATTTAGAAAAAATAATAATAATATTCGAATATGTATTTTGTATCGTGCACTTTCATATTGGTTTCACAGTACAACACGATTATTCCTTTGTTTTTATGAGAATAATATATACCTATTTTATTTGGGATAAGCACATTTAAATGCTTTTTTGAAACGTAAATCTGATGAAGTGACAAAACTGTAAGCAACAATAGGTTTAAATAATAATTAGCAAGACTTTCTTTAATTTACTAACTTACAGAAATAGCAAAAAAAAAATTATAAGCAATGATGAAAAATTTCGAAATAAATACTATTTTTTTTTATTTATTTAAAGTGGGTACATATCTTTGATATTGTTATGAAAATAGCAAAAACGGCATCGCGAAAGTTCACCTGAACTGAAATCCGAGAGATGGCGCTAATAATTCAGTCAACGGAAAATGTTTCCCCATAAAAATATTTGTTTTCTCAAGCTAGAAAATTCTTCTAAACGACAATAAAATATTAATTTCAAACAAATAATACGTTGTTGTTAAATGATCTAAACCAGTGTTTCTTAACCTGTTTTTGCCCGTGGCCCCCTTTGAACCATATTTTTTTCTCGTGGCTCCCCTGTCTTACCCAGAGTTTTCAAATCTCATCCAGAAGCAAGACATTTTATACGTATTGAAATGATTTTTTTTCAGTGAATTTATACTGAACGAAAATTTTGCAAAGAAAATTGGCCTCCAGACCAGTAGCATAGAATTTATTGATCTCCCCGCTAGTCCGAGTTGTATCAGTACCGTCTCAATATTATGGGGCCCCCCCTCCTTAGGCAAAGTGATGCTATGGTAGTCCCATACTTTAGCTGGAAATAAACAGCCTACATATTTCCTATTTATTTTCAAAATTAATTGTACTATACAAAATATCATAAGGTGGGGTCAGTTATGGGCATAAGGCCTCTCACAAGAGTAGGACTGACAGAGCTGTTCAGCCCTGTACAGCCCGGAGCCTAATATGGTTTTCATCTTTTTTTTTCATACAATAAATTTCATATAGGGAAGGGGGTCTGAAAAATTTAGCCTAATTAGGGTCTTGAGAAACACCCCATCCTAGGGAACTTGTTGCAAAATGTAGGTGGTGAAACCTGGGTGGGTCCATGCCCTAAAGAAGGCCCTGGTTTTATGGGTGGTTTTGCTGGGTTCTCTCTCTCACTGTAAGTGTTAGTCACTAATATAAAATCTTTATTTCTTACAAATACAAATACAAATACAAAAACAACGCCACAACAGGCAAAATGCCCAACGAGGTGGCTGATAAAAAGATGCCCATAAAAATATGGTTGTCATATGTTTCAAAAATACAGCAACCCCATTAAAAATGCAATTAACACAAATTACAAACAATATATACACCTGATAAAATATTATACAATGCCCATAAAGAATACTTATGGTTGTCTTATTCTAAGAATGGATAGCTTCTCGATTTACCCCAACATGTTTATCGTATTTCTTTTTAAACGTGTCAATTGTGTTACAATTTACTACCTCCGGGGGTAAGCTATTCCATTTATTAACAACCCTATTGGAGAAAAATTCCCTGCGACACCATAACCTTGCATTGTCCCTCACCAATCGATACTGGTGTCCCCTTGTAAAAGCAGTCGATTGGCGGTGTACTAAAAGTTCATGGTCCATCCTATCCACCCCATTGAAAATTTTGAACACTTCGATCATATCTCCTCGACACCTGCGTTCATCCAATGTAAACATATTCAAAAAATGAAGTCTTTCTTCATAACTCAAGCCCTGTGTGCCAATAAGGACACGCGTAGCTCTTCTCTGCACCCCTTCAACCAAGTCTATGTCCCTCTGTAGGTATGGTCTCCAAAACCTTACAGCATACTCCAGTCCAGGACGAACTAAGCCTCGAAAAAGCGGAAGAATGACTTTAGGAGAACGCGAAGAGACCTTTTTGAAAATGAGACCAAGCATTCTATTCGATTTTTTGACAACCGCTGAACAATGTTCTTCACACCTTAATTTTTCTTCTTAGCTCTCCTTCCACCTGTCATGACCCCTTTCTCCATTTTCTTCCGTGGCCCCTCCTGAAGTATCCCAGTATCACATGGTGGCCATATGGCCCCCTGTTGAGAACCACTGATCTAAACATTAATTTATATCGAATCATCTAGAACAGGGACGGCCTTCTTTCTTTCCGCAGGCCAACATAATGGTCAGCTATAGCGTTGCGGGCAGCATGAGTGGTGCAACATCGGTGTATAAGCCGCTCCATTATTAATTGAATTAATTAGTTAGTTGTTAAATGAATTAACATTCATTCATTAAATTCATTAATAAATGAATTTAAATTCTAAAAATATTAAATTTGTAAAGTAAGAAATCTGCTGTTGGAATGGATAGTTCAAAAAATGATCACACACAAATTTAATTTTTTCACTGTACTTTCACCTTGTCGCGGGCCGCACAAAATTGGGCGCATGCGGCCCATGTGTTTGCTGTTGGCCACCCCTGATATAGAAAGTATAATATAAAATATTATACATTTGTGATATGTTTCTTACCTCTTATTACGAATGATAAACTAAGTTATGAGAAATTTGTTGTCGCAATTTGTTCAATTGAAATTTGTAAATTTGTTCTCTCAATATACTTTTTTTTAAATTCACCAAGAAATAAGCAAAAATTTGGATTTTACCAATTTTATCAACTGAATATCGGACGATGTATTATTTACCTTCTAATTTTACTGTATTAGCTTATTACGCAATAAAAATATTTTGAATATCTATATCCAATTCCAGCTTCCCAGTGCATCTCTCAACCTAGCTCGGAGTCCATCCGACGAAAAAACCAATGGTCGGAATTTACTTTGCAAATATGAAGCCACACGACGGAAACCCTACTCAATTAGGCTTAAAATGTAGCGCAGAAATCATTTTATTTTTGTCATATACCGCATTTTTCATCTTAAAGAAATCAAAATTTCTTTATGCGTATTTTTTTTTCTGAAAGATTGGAACTACAGAAACTAATTAAATCCAAGATTTATAGATGGGTTTAGATGCGAATGGGGATAAGAAACATTTCTACTATAGAAATATGTGACCAACAAAACCTTCCATTCCTACGCATTTTATTGTTGGTGAATGAAATTCGCATACGCGGATTATTTATTATGACGATTTTTTAAAGGGGGGATTTGTGTACGATCTTGACTTCCCATGCTTTCCTATGGGAAAAATCCCCTTCATTCAAGGAGCATTTAAAATTCTTCTTTCACATTTTACGCATTCTTTTTTTTATCCATGTGGATACTTTTATATAATTTAACAATTCAACATGAACATTTTGGATTTTAACAAACACTTTTCACACTTTTTGTTCGAACTTTGTTCACACTTTTTTCTCGAATTTTAACATGCAAATTTTTCAAAAATCACCAAAATTTACCCATATTTTGAGCCATGAATTTTTTTTACAATAATTTTAATAAAAAATGATCGTGTTAAAGTATGTAACACCATAGTGTTGAAAGACATACAAAGTTTCAAAACTTTTGAATTAGTAGTTTACCATAAATGGTTAAAAATATTTGTGGTTTTTCGAGAGCACTTTCTATAAAATGGTACTGGAGTGAACTTTAATATCATTTTTTGATAGAAAGTGCCTCGAAATGGTGAAAACGGTAACACATTTTGGTCTACCTATGCCATTTTCTATCAAAAAAATCATTTTTATGCCAAATTTTAGGCAAAATCTCCGTATTCGAAACATGATTCCAAAATATTTTGTTAATGAAATGTTTTGGGACTTTTACAGTACATTTAGCTAGTAATGTTGCAGGTTATGAACCAAAATGTAAAGGATTACCTGATATGATCATAAGTGAAAAGCAAATGTGTTTGTCGTACGTGTGAAGTTTTTAAAATTTCATCCGGCATTTCGTCTATGACACACTGTAATTCAAAAAAAATATATGTGATAGACCTCAGATTTGGGTTCATAATCTCAACAATATATAGCAAAATATTAAAATTTCGTAATGATTCAATGAATAAATTTCCAGAAATCATGTCACAAGCTCAAGTAAAATGTTAGAAAGGCTACTCTTCGTGAAACACGTTTAAAGGTTTTATTCTCAGATTAGTTATATGTAAAAACGCAGTACTAAAGTGAACGTAGCTTCGGTTCAGATGGCTATATAAACAAAACGAGGACTGTTTTTAAATTCCAATGCATAGGGTTCTCATAAAAAAATAAAAACCGATATTTTCTTCAAAAAATGATGTTTTCAACGTAGTCGGATACCTCAAAAGCACTTCTATAACATGTAGAAACTTGAACACAGTTAGATGCATAATTTCATAGTATTTGAGAACTGAAAAATTACAAAATGTGTTTTGTTGAAAAATTTACTTGCACCAACAACCTTAAAAATCGTGAAATTCGCTTCAAAGATTACATGAAGGCAAGTATAGTTATAAGCAAGAAATTAATACGGTATCTACGATAAGTTATGTGATAATATTTAAACAAGATAAATTCAGATTCAGAGATTTTTGTATTTTTTTTTTCTTTTTCATTTTCTCCACTGATGATCAAGTTTTGGGCACATCGACCAAAAAAATCATGAGAAGAAATTCCTCCTGCATGTTTTCTGGACCTCCGCATGTCCATAGAAACAAAATTAAAATTCAAAACAAGAAAAAGTAATAATAATTGTATTCGTCCTTAAAAAAAATAGGTGATTAAAAAAAATTAATGTCACATAAAATTGCTTAAAATGAATTTTTTTTGTGTGAATTCAGTTTGGAATCTAATATCTTGAACGAAAAAAATCAAGTGCTTTACATGAAAAAATTTTTCCCCCATTTAATAAAACCGATGTTCCCGATTGAGCACATTGGGCATTAAAATTAAAAATATAAATAGATACACATTGACTTCTCTGCAAACAGTTAATTTAGGAGTTAAAATTTAGTATTTTCTTATTTTTCTGCATTTTTATCGATATTATAAAGTTCTAAAGTTTTAAACTTGTTTTATACTGAAAATCAAATTAGCAATAGAAAAAACTATTTTACTTTGTTAAAAATAATGATTTTGAAATGGTTTTAACAAATACGCTGTAATCAGATATAAAAATAATTTTGTGCACTATGTACGAAAAGAGAGAAAGAAAGTGTAAAATGATGAACGGATGTATATGGTTGTGATTGTGCAATAAAGTATAGATAGATACGTGAATATGTATATGGTGATACGTGAATATGTATATGGTGATACGTGAATATGTATATGGTGATACATGTATATGCATATGATGTGACGTGTAATGTACTAACTGATATTCATAGTACGTAATTTAATTATACAACCGTGATTATGACTCTCAAAATGAGAAATCTGACATTTTAACATGTCGTAATCGTAAATATATAAATAGAAATCCAATATAACATGTTTAATCTTTATAACAGCTGTTGTGTGAAACGTGATTATAACCCCCTTTAGACCTGCTGGAAGGACTTTTTAAGTCCCTTGGGGTCACAAAGTGTTTGTATTTATGTGTTTTTATGTTTGTATTTATGTGTTTTTATGTTTGTATTTATGTGTTTTTATGTTTGTATTTATGTGTTTTTATGTTTGTACCTATGTGTATGTTTGTATTTGTACATATGTCTGTGTTTTTGTGATTTGTTTATTTAAAAAAAAATATTACTTATGGCAATTTATTACTTAATATTGTCAGGTTCAAAAGGAAAGGGAGTAAATTAAAATTACAGTCAAACATCTCATTTGCGGACACTGGTGTGCCAAAATAATTCGTCCGTAAGGGAGGGGGGGACCGTAAATGAAGGGTTTTACCGTGTTATTCAAACAATAATAATAATATTTAGTTTATTCTGATAAAATATGTTTGAAAAAGAAATAATTAGTCTGCTCTGTTTGGAAATCTAATCAGTTCCTTGTATTCATATTTCATTTCATAAGCAGAAACAATCTGAAATATCATTTTAAATATTTGTCTTAACTGCTTTTTTTTTTCTCCATCTTGTAATTTCTGAGGAATATCGGAAATCTCAAGACATCGTATCCTCAAGCCACTGAAGCGTGATTCCAAGCGTCATAGCCTTTAGCAAACTATTTGACTCGTACATTGAATTGATCATTTTCGACAACGGGTGTATAATCTCCATATACATATTGGTACCACTCCTTTGTGAACTTCACATTTTCTCATTTAACTTTACATGTTATATTTCCGAGCTCCGATTAGAACTTCAACGACCGGAGAATTTTCTAAATCTTGTTTCAGTAACAAAACGTGAATTAATTATGTGTTGGAGATCAATAAGGGTCATTAAATAAACAAGCTCGACTAATGATTTTACATAAATTTATAAGAGAAACTATTTCCTATACTCTTCAAAATCTTAATGATTGAAATTTGCATGATTAGTTAATTTACATTAAGTGTAATCCAAACACAACATTCATCTATGTCGAGCGGAAAATTTGTGTTATTTATCAATAAATTGAAATTTTCATTCAGAATTAATGCAGCGAAACCCCTTTTAACGGTCACTTATGTTTCACGGCCGATTTTTTTTTTGTCCCATCGGTGTTCGCGTAAGATTAGTTTTATTATGTTTGAACTATAATTAATTTTTTTAAGTATAATTTATTTAACATGATTAAATCAATTAAGGGTCAAATTTTGTGATGATGAGCATGCATGGCACATTTTCTCAGAAGTCCACAGAACGGACCGAGCATGACCAAGTTCTGTAGCTCACGCGATGTAAGCTCATTTCCTCGGACGGCGTGGTCGTGCCAGATAAAATTCTGAGTTACAAGGACAAAAAAAAATAACTTGTGTCCCTATTATGGGACCTTAAGGAACCCTAGTAATTTATGTGCATTAATGTACAATTTGAGGAATCATATGCGAGGTCAGATATATACAAGAAGAAAATCACGGTATACAGTGAGTTCGCCCCTCACCCACCCCCTATTTGAGGGTGTCAAGAGGACCATTTGGCAATACGCATTGAAATACGAGTTTCAAAGTAACATGTACCAGTATAAATTTATAGTGCCCGAGTGGCATGGTGGTAAGATGCTCGTCTACGATCGTGAAGGTTGCTGTCTGGGTCCCGGGTTCGAACCCAAGGGAGGATATAGGTAATATGTTTTCCCTAACGAACTCGAGGTGACCACCGATAGACAGCGCCTTCACTTCCAACCCATCTCACTAATGGCAGTAAATTGCAATATAGCGATATGGCCAGAGTTGGTGTTTGGTGAAGTAGTATAAATTTATAAACGCAAAAGTGAGATACTGTGCAAAACAAATAGGATAAAGTAAATCGGGGAGGGGCTATTGAAGAAATCTACAAAAACAAAACAGAATACAATAGGAATGTGTTACCTGATGTGGCATGCCTCCTACCTAATTTTGTAAAAATGAACTAAGCAGCACAATTATAGATCGCTTAAATGACCCGTGCCAAAATTCCAGAGCATTTAAGCGGCCCGAGGGCACATTTTCAGATCACTCAAGTAGGCCTATGGCACATTCACAGATCACTTAATTGACCCGTGTCATGGTTCCAGAACACTTGAGCGATCCGAGGCCCAATTAGAGGTCCTTTGAGTGACATGTGGCACAGTTTTAGAGCATTTAAGCGGACCCAGTGCGGTTCCACATCACTGAACTTTCCAGCGGCCGATTCTTAGATTACTTAACTAACCCGCGACATTATTACGGATCACTTGAGTCATGCGTGACGCAGTTCCAGAGCACTTATGTGGTCCGGACGCATTTCCAGATCACTTGGATACGCAAAACTTTTAGAGATCACTAAAGTGAAGTGTCTGTATAGAGAGGACTTAGCAAAAGGGGGAATGTTAGTCCAACTGCCCACTCCTGAGTTGCGTGGTTGTAAGATGCTCGTCCACCTACGTGGAGGCTGCTGTCACGGTCCCGGGTTCGAAGCCAAGGGAGGATATAGGTAAGATATTTTCCCTAACGAACTTGAGGCGACCACCGATATACAGCGCCTTCATTTCCAATCCATCGCGGTAAATTGCAATATAGCAATATATGACCAGAATTGGTGTTTGGCGAAGTAGTCCAGCTGCCCACAAGCTAGGGAAAGGTTTTCCCGTTTTTGGCGCACCTAATAAGATGCCATTAAAAATATTACATATATTCATAAAGAGTGCTTGATGACGTAAGCATCATCACAAACCCCACTCCTTACCCTTCTTGTCACCAAAATTCAGCAAATTGAAAATTTGTGAATTTCGAAAAATTCCCCTCCCCCAATCGATGTTGATGCAGTACTTGAATGACCCCTATATATATGGATATATAGATTTTATTTATTTCAACTTTTCTATGTATAACTAAGAAATAAAAGTGGCATCTGTTGCATTATAACAACCCAATTTCACAGATCATGCATTTTCTCCTTATCTTAAATGCGTCTTTGTCAATAACGAAGTTACAGCAAGAGATAACGTGAACTAAATAACCCGCCTTATCACTTTCACATGCTGTCACAAATTATCAGACATGTCTAGTTTCAAAGTGGAATTTTTATGACTTGACATAGAGAAGAGAAATAAAGAGGAGCATTATCCAGGTGCCTCTCGCGCACAGAACCCAGCTTATTGATTCCCGCGAAATCGACGCTAAGTTTCGTAGCAGAGTCCAAAGTACGCTTTTGAGTCTTCACATCACGTTCCAGACTGAAACGTTTCCCATAGGATTGCTTTTATTGTCGTCGTCTCTCCTTTCTCTCTCTCTCACTCACCCGACAATATTCTCCAATGTGTTCTGAGCTCTCAAGGAGAAACAGAGAGAGAGAGAGAGAGAGAGAGAAAATGATTAATTTTCTCCCTGACGGCTCATTTCCCTCACTACGAAGACGCAGGTGGACGAACACGTTGTTGAATTGCTTCTTATAGCCCGGAATCAGTTTTTGATGCGGCTTCTGCGTCATCTGCAAAATTTCGTTATGCCTCTCCATCTAGTAGTTTCCTGCGTCAAAATTCTTATGGCTTTAAGTGGGAAATAGATATTTTTCTTCAAGTATGTACACACGAAAAGTAGGATAAACGTTTTCTCTGTGTCTGCCATTAAATTTTCAATATCTACGTTAATGCCTATTTTTACGTCATAGAAAGGAAGTTTTGTAGGTCATATAAATGATCGTTTTATATCCGTACATGTTGTTGAATGTACGTCACCGCATGTTGTTGGTTTTTTTTTCTTTTTTGGGGTGGTAATTTTTCCATAATTAATGAAACGTATAGAAAAATATTTAAAAAAATCTATTTTGAAATGTAGTTCGTGTACAGGGTCTTCAAGACGAAGTGCAGAGGACTTGAAATCCAGCACCTCCTAGAGATAGGTGCTAGTAAAATCGCATACACAATAAATGTATTTGAAGTATTCTTACGTTTCAAATATACGTAATTACCTTCTTTGCGATTCAGACTATAGAAAAAAAATAGTGTCGAAAACTACAACGTGAAAAAAAAATTCAAATTAATCATTTTGAGCCTAAAGTGCATGATTTTCTTTTTTTGATAGAGGTTGTAGAAAGTTTGCATTTCTTTTTTTTCTAAATTGAGGAGTTTTACTGCCATCTATGAATAACTTTCGAACGAAAATGAAAAATGGGAATAATGAATATCTCAAACATGAAGTTGCCAATTTACAAGGGGAAAAGAAACATATTTAAAATAGATTTTGCCAATCGGCATAACATGGTTATTGAAATAGAATGGTTGGTAATTTTAGTCAAATCGTGACAATGCAGGTGGCTATTAAATAACAAGATCCGTGATTCGTTACGGTGATTGTAGATGGATTATACTCTGTCTGAAAACTTTAAAAGAATGGGTTTTAATGATAAGTACATATTTAAAATTAAATTATGGATTGAATGATCAAAAAATGAAGTTTATTTTAGAGAAAAAAACTATTCGTTTAAAATTAACGTACGATATTGTTGAATTTCAAATGAATTCTCATATATTAAAATATGGGCATTTGAGAAATTTTATTAATCAATAAAAATCTATACAGTAGCCGTAAATTTCTTTTTTTTTCCATTCCAGAGTTTAGAAGAAAACTGTCGAATAATAGATATTTGAATGCATATTTGGTGATTTAAATATTTATAAATGCATACAGGAGAACGTAGAAAGGCGTTTATCTTTTGAACAGGAACAGTAGGTTCTTGTTAAAATTCAAATTAATAATGCTTATAATTTTCTTTTCTCTCAGGTTAGAATCTAGTGCAGTGGTTCTTAACGTTTTTTTCCCCAACCCCAGTGTAGTTCAATTTACTTTCCCGCACCCTCTTGAATAATTAGTCTATTTGTTAAAAATTTATTTTTTGTAATTAATTATATTAATTACCCACTGAGTAACAGTTTTAACACTTTTGTCTACTCTTATCGTTGCCCAATGGCTATTTACTGAACCGTTGGTTTAAAATACTTTTCAATTGCAAAAAAAAAAAATGCTTCAAATGATGTCGCCTATCACCTTAAATGCGTTAAAATGAAAAAAAATTACCAATAAAATTTGTTACAAAATTTAAATTTTGCTCAGCATATATAAATGCTGTTCTTTCCACTTTTTCCTTTGATTTTTTTTTAAATTCAATTATCTCAGCGAATATTTCAGTCAAAAACATGGATTTTTTTTTTTGTTGGACTCAGAAAAGACAGGGCAGCAACTTTATATTTAGACAGGAGGACAGTATAAAAATTTGAATTTTGTAAATTTTATTAGTATTTTTTTCTTTTCATTTGAATGGCGTTTAAGATGATGAGCGATATCATTAGAGACATTTTTTTTAAATTGAAAGTTGTTTCTAAAAGCAACGGTACAGGAAATAGCCATGGACAACGATAAGAGTAGACACCCTACATGCACATATAAATAGTTCTACAACAAGTTACACAATCTCCCCACGCATTTTAACGCATTACAACGCACATGCTCTAAGCATTATTAGGAATATACGCAATCTCCCAGGCATTCTTACCGACCCCTCTCATGTTGTTGTCTCCGACGCAGCCCCTTTTGACAAGAATTTCCTCTGCGATATCCGCTCCATTTGGAAGAGAATTTTCTCCGCGATTTCTTCTTTTTGACAAGATTTTTTCATACGATTACGAACTGTTATTATTATTACAGTTCTATATAGCAATGATATAAGTTTATGAATAGTTATCAAACTATTACTATTAATGAAAGTTTGTCTGCAATCCCCCTCCTTTGATAAAAATTAATTGTTGGGAGATTACCCACGTTCACGAGATTATTATTATTATTATTTTTCTTTTTTGAACCCAACTTTCTAACAACATTTTTTTCTGTGGTCACCATGCCCTTTGAACGAGAATTTTGTCTGCAATCTCGACTTTTGGACGAGAAAATTTTGGGTTGAAATGCAGAACACGGTCAACTCTAGCATCACCAATGACATTTGTGGGTCATTCACAATTTTTTAAGCATTCATTTTTCATTACGATTAGTCATAGTGCCTATAGACGTTTTAGTCCTGCGATAATAGAAATTGGCGATAGCTGAAAGTGGACCGTGTTCTGCATTTTAACCGAATTCTGTTAACGACCCCCTCCCCCTTTCGATATGAAGTTTATCGGCAGCCTTTGACAAGAATTTCATCAGGCCCCATTGCCTCCATTAAAAAAAAAAAAAATTAACTGTCATCTGCTATCGAATAGTTTTTTTTTCTGTTTTACTTGATTCTTCCATATTTAACCCTTTCATACAATGGCATCCACTTTTTGCATTTTCCAGATGTTTTTTATTTCATTTTTAATACTCAAAAAACGTATTATAAACATATATCAAATATCAGCAAATCTTTATTTTTGCAATTCTTTATTTTTTCAAATTTATTTTTTTCTTTTGCCAATTACTATAATTATCTTTTAGTTCAATTTTTTTTTTCAGAAAAGATTATGTGCAAGGTATATACACCTTGACATACATATTTTATTTTCGGAATTTCATTGCTAAATTTTATGTAATAAATTACAATTTTTCCAAATTCACTCTCTCCTGGAAACCATCTCGAACACCTCTTGGAACTTCAAGTGCTGGCCTCTGATGATAGCCATAAAGGTTTATATCCACCCTAACTCCAAACTTACACAATATTTAGGTAACGGCTCAACCAGCACCTCCTAGAGATAAAAGGCCTCTGCATTGTTTGCCATAAACGTCATTCAGACTACCTAGCAAGTTTGCCACATTTTGAAACACAGCATCCTATTTCGTTTCTTCTTATTTTGGCGTAGAATCTTTCTGATTGGCTCACAAATACCGCATAGTGGTTGGATGTGGGGCATAGAAATCGCCAGATCTGAGCCCGATCATTTCTTTTATCATCATCTCACAACGATGATAGTGGCACGAGCAGAGAATTTTTTAACTGAAGAATATTCCGAGGGAAAATATACCACTTACTGACGCCACAAGCAGAACGCGGAAGCCTTCTCTCTCTAGGAGGTGCTAGCTTAACTCCCTGAGGTCAAAAAAAAAAAAAAAAGTTCTATAGTGAGAAATAGCAACCCACACCAGGCATCAGCGTTTGTAAGGGTCAAGGGTGAGCAGGCCTCATACAGATATCTCGGAATTCCACAGGACTTCTATTAATTTATCAGAATACGCAATCGTCCTAAGTATTTCTGGTCGTTCGCACGCCTTCTAAGCATTTCCAAAGGACAATTAAAGCATAAATAGAACTACCGAAAAACCCATTGAAATCGCCATCAGCAGGACGTAGGAATCGTCACCTTCCAGTGGCATCGCTTTTCTTTTATATTGATTCGAACCTAAAAATCACAAACGAAAGTGAGAATAATCCATGCTTCAAAGCCTCATCCAATCGATCACTCACCACACAAGATGGATTGTATATATTCAGCTATTCTTCTATTTTTTTTCCTTCCGGAAAATAGACAGCCACAGAGAGAGAGATTCGGCTGTTTCTTTGCCAACATATTCGATGTAAATAACTCGTGACTGTTCAAACTTTCTTTCAAACATTGTAATCTCTCTCTTTCTCTGCTCTGTGAAATCTTTTGTCTAGACATGACCGAGAAGATAGAAGGGAAGTGGGTCCCAGAAAACTTTAATGCAAATTTTCTGCAGGAAATGGGGAAACAGCAGTCCGTCCAGCTTTAGAAACAAAGGAAAATGCTAATACGCAGAGAGTGAGAGAATGGATAGATAGACTGAAAGATACGAGGGCGGGGGTGGTACAGAAGGGATGGAATAGGAAGTGGTGGGGGAAAAGGAAGGCTTTCATTCTGAAACAGCAGCATACGTTTTAACAAATGGTCTAGATCTGCCGTTATGTAACAAACTTCCATCCATAACGCAAGCGTTACACTTCATCTTCGGTAGCATAGACCTCGCCCCCCCCCCCCGCCTCACGTTGTTTAATGACCTGCACGTCCCGACAGTACCGCCGTTATAAGCGTGTTTTGTTTATTAAAGGTTAAAACTTCCCAAATTTTCCTGTCCCGAAATCAATTGGGTTTTACTTGATTAAAGCTCAGTGATGGGACGATGATGTTGTTGATGGTGATGCTGGGTGTTCCGGGATAGTTGGGACCGATCGAAATATATACACGTTGGATACAGTGTTCAGTCGGTTATGATAAATGATCGTATTGTCTCCGGTGAGCACCTGCGACATGTCGATAATTAGATTATACGTTTTAGTAATTAAAACTTGGAAGAAAGTTATGGTTTTATTTATCATGCAAAACTAATTCAGACACGTAACTCTACAGAAAGGTGTAACAATTCTCCAATAGCATCAGGGGTACTTCATCCGGTGATGTGCAGAGCTTTAATTAGGTAAGTCTAGTTTCGCTTAGTACTTGTATTCTATCTGTGATATACATATTTTTCACAAAAATAAATGGTGTCTGTTTCCCCAACTTATCAATAGATGCAGTTTGATGACCTTGATTCAATGATCATTTCGCTGATGGGGTGGTTCTCAGTGAATCAGGGATAATCTGCTGTTAAATGAGGGCCAGGGTGATGTTTCCTGGACCGGGCAATATTCACTGCGGGAGCGCGACAGAATGAGCCAGTGCGGTAGAAGCTACATATACAATATGGAATAGCATAGAATCATATCTGTTGATGGGTTAATGATACAAATAATTTCGATACACACTGTTCTAGAGCAAGGTGAATCAAGATTACGGCAAGGAAACCACATAGAGATCATCGCCAGGATAAGGAATCAGCGATATTCGATTATTATGGAAAGGGTACCTAGGATAAATAGGAACCAAGGTAACAGTCCCAGGGGCAAATCATGGCTTGATAAGAATACCGATAGGATAAAACACCAGCGAATACCTACCTTAAATTCATCCCGCGAACTCAAACAACCCCTGCTATTGTATGCCCATACTGAGCATCAGTCCGGGGTTGTGATCGGTTCTATCTATTTATGTCCATACTGAGTTGGCCTCTGACCTTGACGCACGAAGGAAGGGGGGATGGGGGAAAAGGAGAAAAAAACTCGCTAAAATAACGCAAAAGACGTCAACGGAAAAAAACCCACCTGCTACTTTTCCCCGTGACCTTTTTACCGAAAGAAGATTAATGGAATCGTCCATCGTGACTTTTCATGACGTAGCCAGCGACCAACTCCGCATGAGTGTACAATACTCAACCAAATCACAGAATAAGCCATTACTGTCCCCGTGGGGGGAAGGGGGGGGGGTATGAGCCATGGTGAAAACACCGGCGCAAACCAGCCCATCGCGACCCCGCACGAACACGACAACGACCGACGACATATTTACAATCACAACACAAACACTTAACCGTACACGCACCTCTGACGAACTGGTAAATGCAGAAGTGTGTGTGTGTGTGTGTGTGTTCATTCGCGAGACCCTAACTTATTTTTTGTTGTCAGAGATATGATAGTTAGTTTCGCGCTATACTGGTGCTGCCATCTGGCTTTCATATTTTGAACCATTGGATAATCTGTCTGGATATTATTTCGCGATGTTAAATAATACTATTAACCTGTTGGCCCTGGA
Source organism: Pholcus phalangioides (assembly GCF_987345545.1). Classification (NCBI taxonomy): domain Eukaryota; kingdom Metazoa; phylum Arthropoda; class Arachnida; order Araneae; family Pholcidae; genus Pholcus; species Pholcus phalangioides. The sequence goes on along the minus strand of NW_028301628.1, from coordinate 4,716,754 downwards.
ACTTTCACTGAAATTTTTGATCCGGTCCACGATATCATAAATATTGAAGACCCCTTGCCTCACGGGTTTGTCCATCTTTTTCAGACCCACTCTGGCGTGACTGTGTCACCTCTGAGCGGTCATCGTGTGGGCATCGTTCTGGACTGGACTGAGCACTGCATCCTGAGGATCCAGGTTCAAACTTCGTTGGCCACGCATGAATGAACGCCAGAACTTTTCCACTGTACTTATCCCGTTGCCGAGATCTCTTCCAGCCCAGCTTCGTGGCAGAATTCGTTGGCCACGCAGAGGAGGTCGGCTGAAGTTGGGTTTACTAATTTCGAGGAGCGATTGCGCTCCGGTCTTTTATTTGAAAAAAAAAAGACTCTCTACATATACAGGAGGCAGTTCTTCACCAGGATACTCAAATAACACGAAAACTTGGGCATCCGCTATTTTTAATTCAAAATATTGAAAACTAATGGCAGCACCACTAGAACACGTAACATTCGTAACTCTGTCAATATAATGCATACGTTGTCACTCTAATAACACAACTTAGGGCATCGCATACACTTCAGAACAGGCATTCAGACACAGACAGATTCACTGGAAATGCATCACAGTTCAATGCAGGTGTATGTTTACGAGGTGCATGTACGTTTGAAAAGTCTTGCCACAGAGAGCAACAGACACAAACAGAACTAAATTCAATCAAAACACATCACTCACTTCACTTCTGAAATATAGATGGCGGCACTGAAAAATCAAACACGCCATATACGCATTCAGACTGTGTTAGGTACACACACAGTTACACTTCCGCCACAATTCACTACGTAGTAAATCGCCCATAGATGGTGATATACCTGAGTTGTGCTCGGTTTGACAGAGAGATGCATGTACGTTGACTCACGCTGTCATCTCCCATCCTCTATGAAGATATCTTACAGCAAGTATGGCGCCTAATAACACTTGAAAATTAGTAGAATACGGTATTTATTTGTCTCAAGGTTCCAAAGGTTACACGGCGCAGCACCTGATATAAAAATACACAAAACGCACCTTTAAATGCACGGTCGTGTTCCACAGCAATTATTCCAACACAGCCAACTCTCTGGTAGTAAAATGGTAGTTAATTTACTTAGTGGCGATAGATCCGAGCTGTATCAACACCTTCTATGCCAGAAAGCCTCCAACGTCACTGAAGTCGTCCATTTTCACCTATAGTCATTGGATATACAGTCAAATCCTGTTATAGCGAACTCCAAGAGACAGAAGAAATCACTTCGTTATAACGCAAACTTATATGGAAACTTATCTGGTGGGATTGGAAAAGTGTTCGTTGAAACGAGATTGTCGCTATAATGGTACTTGATTAAAGCGGGATTTGACTGTACTGCTAAAAATGGTAAAAGTTTCGCATGGGTCGACCTGCTATACCCAATGGCTACAGGTGAAATAGACGACTTCAGTGACGTCAAAGCGTCACGGGCGTGGGGAGGGGGGTTTCATGCGATAGAAGGTATTGGCCGTATGCGGTTGGAAAGAAAAGGATGTAGTTTCACACTGCTTATGATCTTACAGTATAAATTTTTAATTTTATTTTCAATTTTATAACGTGATCCTCGCGTATTATCAAGCGATCAGCATCATCCGTCCACCACCACCCAAACAAGAACATGACTCCCACTGTCCCCAAAGGGGGATGTAAGCGGTAGGAAGTCATGCTGGAAAAGCCTTTCAGCATCCATACTGGGAGAGTCACCACGCAGGGGTCGCAACAGCAATAACCAACCACCCCTCCCGGAGCAATCAGGAAAGCCAGCACAAAGTGACGTCTGACATCACTTCTCTGGGGGAAAAACATATTGTGACATATTGTTACAAAAATCTGAAAATTACGGCAGCCTAAAACACTATGAACATTATAAATATTTCTACAAATGTATGAACAGCATACACTATGAAACACTATGAACATCACACATATTGCTACAAATGTATGAACATCACACACTATGCAACATAAACACTATGAACATCATACATATTGGTACAAAAATCTGAAAATTACGGCAGCGCTAAACACTATGAACATCACATACATATTGCTACAAATGTATCAACACCATACACCATGAACCATAAACACCATGAACATCAAACATATTGATACAAATGTATGAACATCATACACTATGCGACACAAACACTACGAACATCATACACTATGCGACACAAACACTACGAACATCATACACTATGCGACACAAACACTTCGAACATCATACACTATGCGACACAAACACTACGAACATCATACACTATGCGACACAAACACTACGAACATCATACACTATGCGACACAAACACTACGAACATCATACACTATGCGACACAAACACTACGAACATCATACACTATGCGACACAAACACTACGAACATCATACACTATGCGACATAAACACTACGAACATCATACACTATGCGACATAAACACTACGAACATCATACACTATGCGACATAAACACTACGAACATCATACACTATGCGACATAAACACTACGAACATCATACACTATGCGACATAAACACTATGAACATCGTACATATTGCTACAAATGTATGAACATCATACAAATCAACACTACGCAACATAAACACACTGAACATCATATATATTGGCTCAAAAATCTGAAAATTACTGCAGTGGAAAACAACTATAAACATCAATGTTCGTCATTATGATACGGAACAAGCAAAAGGTAGTATAACCGATATTACATTGATACAGATAACACATTTGCATCGATTACAGATTCCACGCAGCAATAACATTCCTCCATGAGATATAATGCATCATCCGTCCAGCAAATGCGTTAGTATTAGTAGATATCCATGCCCGAACCGGGATTTGAAACCAGACCTGCTAGTTCCCCCCCCCCCTCCCCCCAACCACTCGACTGCCACTCTCGAATATTTCAGGCAATATCCATGTGAGTGAAACCTTTCTATGTTCATTTTGAAAAGAAAATAACCACACGTGCATGCTTTTTAGGGTTGCATGTATGTTTAATGTTCGTTCTTTGTGTTTCCCAGCATGATGCCGAGGTTTTTGATTCTCCTGTTTCTTCCCTTTTTGGAGGGAATTCTCATTTTTCTTCCGGGATAAAGAATTCCAAACATGCTACGAATACACTCTACGTGATTTTTTTCCCCTAAAAAAAAAACTTTTTTGAATAAAAAAATGGATAAAATAAAGGAAGTGAAGATGACACCAAAGACTCTTGGGAGGCGGGGGCCGCCAGGAAGTGTGGCCTTTGTTTGCGGGGGCCTTCGGCCACCCCGTGGTGATGGAACACTTCCTACAACGACCTTTCTATACGTCCCGCAGGTGTCCGGTATCGGAAGCCATAAATACTGCCTGGCATTCTTTCGTGTTCCCGTATGAAAGGCACGTCGGATAATGGCTGTGTGTCTATGGGAACAATATTCTCCTCTTATAAACTATCAATCTCTATTCCATCCAGGAGTGAGGGAAAATTTTGATTGATTGTCCTTTTCCGGCTGAAAAGAAACAAGCCCCCGGCCTTTGAACAACTCGTGTTTCAAGTCCACGTACATCGAGAATAAGGTGAACATGTTAGACAAGAAACCAATAATGTCAGGTTTCCGAGGAAAAGCAAGAAAAATAGGGAAAACTAGAAGGGAATTTAGAGAGAGAAGAGAATGACCTTCACATCTTCTAAGATAGTGAATAAACCACACAAACAAAAGATTTGATACTTAATGGAATATTTGTTATTAAAGGGAGTTTTACTTTAAAGCGAATTTCAAGAATTTTATTTGAATAAAACCAATATAAAGAAATGTGTCAAAAAAAAAAACGCGTGGCATACAGGGTGATCCAAAAATTTCTATCCAATTGGCAGCTAAAAAGCACGATTCCTTCAGTGCAGATACATTCAACGCATTGCTCACCAAGCCAACACTATCTCAACAGAGGGCCTACTAGTGAAGCTCGTGACGTCACTGGAGAAGGTAATCTCACCTATAGCCATTGAATATGTTACAAAAAATAAAAAATATTGTGAATGCATCGACAAGCTATATCCAATGGCTATAGGTGAGATGACTTTCTTCTGTGACGTCACGAGCTACGCGTTGAGGCAGCACCTCCTAGAGATAGAAGGCATTCACCAGCACCTCCTAGAGGTAGAAGGCATTCACCAGCACCTCCTAGAGATAGAAGGCATTCACCAGCACCTCCTAGAGAGAGGAGGAATCCGTAGTCTACTTGTGACGTCAGTAAGTAGTCCATTTTCCCTCGGAATATTCAGGGGAAAAAATTCAATGCTCGTTCCAGTATCATCGTTGTGGGGAAAAGAAATTATCAGGCTCAGAAGTGGCGATTTCTCTGCCCCACATGCAATCACTATGGGGTCATTCAAGTATTACGTCAACATCGATGGAGGGGGGGGTTCTGATTTTCTTACTTGTAGTGACAAGGGGGGAGGGGGGGGGGGTTTAGATAATGCTTACGTCATCAACCACCCTTTATGAAAATATAAAATATTTTTAGTGGCATCTTATTCGGTGCACTAAGAACGGGAAAAAAACCCTTTCGATAGTTATTGGGCACCTGAACTAACATTCTACCTATTGATAAGTCCCTTACAGAGCCACTTTAATGATCTTCATATGTTTCACGAATCCTTTAAGTGCTCTGGAAAGTTTTCCGGGCCGCTTGAGTGCTCTGGAACTATGTCACGCATCACTCAAGTGGTCAGTAATTATGCCACGGATCACCGAAGTAATCTGAGAATGTTTCGCGGGCAACTTGAGTAATGTAGAACCGCACTCGGGGCAGCTCAACTGCTTTAAAACTGCGCCACATGTCACTCAAGGGATCTCTAAATGTGACACGGATCGTTTAAGTGTTCTGTTACTGTGTTCATAGCCTTCAAATAGCATTGAGATTAACAGAAATTAATTATAATAACATATAAAGGTATTTTCTTCCGAAATATTATTATTTTTTTTTAAATATTTTTTGCCTTCAAAAAAAAATTCGTCTGGGGGGAGGCGCACGATCCCCCTATGACCCCCGCGTACGTTTCTGATCCCACCAATATGCGTTACGAAGTGTGGGGGGGGGGGGCAGTGCTGACGAAATTTTGCTGGCAAGGGGGGAGGGAGTCAAAAATGGCTAAAAATTTGCTATTTCGTAATACTTGACAGGCCCCTATGCGGTATTTGTGAGCCAATCAGGAAGATTCTACACCAAAATAAGATGAAACGAAATAGGATGCTGTGTTTCAAAATGTGGCAAACTTGCTAGGTAGTCTCAATGACAATTATGGCAAACAGTGCAGAAGCCTTCTATCTCTAGGAAGTGCTGGCTTCGCACGGGTTGCCATAAACGTCATTCAGACTACCTAGCAAGTTTGCCACATTTTGAAACACAGCATCCTATTTCGTTTCGTCTTATTTTGCCGAAGAATCTTCCTGATTGGCTCACAAATACCGCATAGTGGATTCGATGTGGGGCGTAGAAATCGCCAATTCTGAGCCCGATCATTTCTGATCATCCCGCACAACGATGATACTGGCACGAGCAGGGAATTTTTTCCCCTGAATATTCTGAGGGAAAATGGGCTGCTTACTGACGTGACAGGCAGCGTGCGGAGGCTTTCTATTTCTAGGAGGTGCTGGTTGAGGTCTTCTGTTATAGATGATGTTGACGAAGCTCTTTAGACCTCGGTTCAAGTGAGACGGTGACAGAGGGGAATTGAAACAGACGTTATGAATACATTATATGTGTAACGGTAAGTGTGATAAATCCAACGGTTATTATGAATAATCACCGAGGATTTTTTGGATAAATTATTCTAAATTTATCACTTTCACCGGCGATTATTCATAATATCCATGCGTCGCGTCGTTGATAAAATCAGTTAGTAATAAAAAAATTATCAATTTTGCCGGAAATTATGCATAATACCCATCGTTGCTAAACTTGTCATGTGCGCAATACTGCCGTATGTGTTCTACATGAGGCATTATGCTCGTTATTTGCTTATATTTTCTTTGACTTCTGTATGTCAGCGCCACCTGTCGGTTATCTTTTTAGTTATTTTTCTCCTGTCAAAAAATTATCCGTGACCAAGCAAGATGCTAACCTGCAAAACGTTCTTCATTTCGGTTATTTTTTTGGTTTTTATGAATGTTTAAGTTTTTTACGGACATATGGCCCACCCTGTAAAATTTCAATAACAAACAAACTAATTAATTACAATTAAAAATTTGCAAAAATTTTATGTACCAAAATTTACTACTGCACTTCATTAGCACTTTGTTTTGGCGCTGCCAGAACATGATTATTTTAGTTAAATCCATATATGTCAGAGTTCTTGTATGGGTGCTGTGTTTGATGATGTGGATTATAATCAAAGCTCTTGATTCGTGAATACTTGATTCGTAGCCTCCCAATGCGCTTACAAGCACGGCCGACTAGACATTAATTGTTTAGTGGGCTATGTTACAAGGCTCCAACCCCGTGAACAAAATTAGAATTACATCAGATGAGAGTCATCTCGGGGGCCCCCCAGGCAGGAGCCCTGTTAAACCACTTCCTTTGTGGGGGTCATGCAGGGACCTCAGTTGAATAAGAGCTTCCACGGTAAGATCTGGCACAATGATTAATAATGTTAATTAATTGTGATTAATGTAAATTAAGGGGTGCTGCGTATAGGCCCTCTCATTTTGCCCTGGGGCTATGATGTTGTTGTTGGGACACATTTTTTTGTTTTGGTATTAAATATTCAAAAATTGATAACAGCCTTATAAGACTGTTACAGCGTCCGGATGTAGAAACCTTTGCATTTTTATGTTTTTTTATCAATGTGAGTGTATTTTTTGAACTTCTGGACATTTTTCGGCATTTGCAGGAATTTTTTTTTCCATTTTTTAAATTTTTTGACAATTGAAGGGATTCAAAACGTCGTATGAGAGAGAGAGAATACTGGTCGCATTCAGCACTTATGATAAAATATGCGTGAATTTTTTTGGAGCTAGAAGCGACAGGGATGCAACTTTCTAATTGGATTTTTGAGAACAGGGTATCCGTTACGAAAGTTGGTTTTTGTATTTTAATACCTATGCAAGCCTTTAGAACATGAATGACGCATCCGAGGTCTACACGTTATTTGGATAAATTTTCTATTGGAAGTATGCCTCTAGGATCAACGGCTCACCAGCCCGCAAAATGCGGCCTAAGGATTTGACTTTGTACTCTATATTAATTCTGTGGTGTTTGGTCAGAACATAACTCTAAATGATAATGTATAGAATCACATTTGTGAGATACAAGCATTTTCATTGTCATTAAAAAATTAAAGATAAAGCATACATACAAATGGAAATATCCTACATCAGCATATTGATTGGCCGTACGCACGTATTTCTGCCGCCTTTATCTCACTTCTAATTACTCAAGTGGGGGTGGGGAGGGTCGGCATATACTCGGGTCAGTTTTTGATGAGGAAATATCGACCCCCACAATCAGTAGTCATTTTTGTAGCAGTGTTCGAGAAACCGGCATTATTGGTATGGGATATGTTCAAACCCCCGAAAATGTCAAAGACGAGGCAAAGAAATCGAAAACATCATTGACTTTGATACCAAGTGGGCTAACGTCGATTGTAAAGCCTTATGTGAGCATCAACAAGCCTTTCAAAGACTGTTTGAGGAATTTGTGGATCGAATGGATGAATTTCGATGATAAAGAAACCACAAAAGGTGGTGTCTTGAAGAAACCTGACATTGGCCTAGTGTGGCAATGGGTACATGAGGCGTGGAATTCTATCTGGAAATTATCATCCGATCCTTCAAAAAGTGTTGCATCAGCAATGCGATGGACGGAACTGAAGATGATATCCTCTTTGAAAGTGACAATGGCGATGACAGCGTACCCATCATAGGGGCGATGCCGCACCCTATGATGATCTGATGAATTACAATGAGTTTGGAGACTCAGAAGAAACGGCTTAAAAAGTTTGAATCATTTTCTGTTGTAAATTTCCGTAAGCTATTCATTTTGCATGGAAATATAAGAATTTGTTTTTCTCTGAAATACACGGGTTTTCAGTTTATTGCGGGTTTTGGTGGTCCTGAAGTAGGGGGGTCGGCTTATACAGGAGTATATACGGTAGTTATAAATAGCAAGACTTACTTTAAGATCAAAAAGTCATTTTTATAATATAATATTTTAAGATATCATTTATGATATACCATGTTCTGACCAAACAGCACAGAAGTGTTCATTCTAAAATATTTGAAAAAAAAATACATCGTTGTGAAAAAAGTCATAGCAACAAACAATGATTTACCGGATTAATCAGGAAATATTCTCAATCAAATTTTACACGTTTTTACGTTACCCAAATGTTTCCACGTTTCATAACCCAAAGTTCATTCACACACAGAAAATTATACAGTTTGATTTGTTGTAAATTGGGTTGTTGAAAATTTTTTTAAATATATGGCATCTATGGATATCTTTTTCTCAGCCACCTCGTTGGGCATTTCGCCTGTTGTGGCCTTGTATTTGTATGGAATACATATAAGCAGAGTTATCGACGCATCTCTGTACATTCACACGTATAATATATCCGCAACACACACACATTCATTCTTCCCGAGCTAATTTGTTTCGGACAAACATTCTATTCCTGTTCTTTGTGTCTTCGAATACAAGGGCGGGCAGAAAAAAAAAAAGAGTAATATCTGATATCCCGAATCGTAGAGGGAATCGAAAATCACCGAGTGACATCAGAAACTCTCCAAGTAATAGGATGGTACATTATTTATCTGCTCGTACCCGGTATTGAGCCCATCACAAACACCCACCCACACACACATACATGGATGGCATGGCACCTGCAGAAGACGAGGCCTAATGTGAAGGACACGGATTCCTATCAAGAGTGGAACGCTGCTGTGTTAGCCAAATTCCAGAGCTAAATCACTAAGCCGTTACCGGAAGGGCTATTTCTTTTGTTGGCGGAGCACTAGGACAATCCCCCCTCCATCCTTGTCCCATGTCAGTACCAGGACCTCGCCTCCTCCTACGTTTTCTGGTTAATTTTCTTCCTCATTCCTCTGTTGTTTGTCCGTATTATTATTTTCAGGGAATTTGTTTTCCCCCCTCCGACATAACAACGTCTTGTATTTTTCTTTCTTGTATTGTTATAAGGGGACGATTCATTGGTGTTTGTTTGTCCTTGGTCATGTGCGTGGGTGGAATTGTTGTTTCATCGAATAGCGGGATGAAATGTTCCGGTATTTACTTCCTGAGAGAATTCGTTTACGTGTTTCTATTCATTAGTTTTTTCCCATTAGTTTTCAATGGGTAAATATTAAAATGTGTGCATCTGCTTATTTACTCTCAATATGCAGCTGAAATATCGTTTATGTTTAGAACTAATGTGTGCATCTCTCTATGAACGTGGTGGTGGATTTTGTTTAGGTTTAGTAATCTGAATGGCTGATAATGGATTTGTGGTTGAGATTATGTTGTTTAGATTGTTTAAGGCGGACTAAAGAATCAGTGACAAAGTGATATTGCGCATGTGTGAGTTTGTGATTGAACTGAGCAATTCGTTTAATATTCCATGTTCGTTACCACTACTAAACCATGCATGCATCTCGTCCATATTCCTCTGCGGAACTTCTAACGAATTGATACATGTTGGATTGTGCGTGTCCGTGTTGTGAACCTAACGTGAAGCCTGTTTCTGTGTAATGCTTGTTATAGTGCTGCCATCTGCCACATATTTTTCGGACTATGAGTGAAGTGTAATGTTTAAAGATTTTACCGTTGTAGGACTGTCGCTCTCTGCGGCGAGACTTTTTTAATGGGGAGATTGGCTTGCATGCGCACCTCGAAGTTGGGAATCACAGAAAACAAACTTCAGAAGACCACCACTGTGACGACGGTGGGGTTCGAACCCGGGACCTCGCGATGCGAGTCCGTCACTATGACTACTCGACCCATGTTCGTAATAATATAAATTATCTATAAATAAATATACCAGATACCTCCAGCGTGGATTTTTCTCCAAAGCCAAATAGCATTATTTTGAATATGGTATTGTCGAGTAGACCAGTATAAAATAATGTTTTACTCGACAGTAATGGTTTTAAAACGATATTTAAGCCAATAATAGTTTTAATGATGATCAGTGTAAAAAAATGGTATTTAATTTAGCGATGACACAAAACGAAGACACCTTTGGGACCCTTTCCATGTCAGTGATATTCATGTCAAATGGTATTTAATTAAGCGATGACTTTTATGAAAAAAACACACACATGCCTACAATGACTCTTAAACAAAGCTCAAAATCAGCAATGATTTTACACAATGATATTCAAGCCAACGATGACTGGTGAATCCAACCATGGTTTTTTTAGGAAGAAAAAAAAACATGCCTGCAAATGACATTTAAATGGTATTCATGCCTAGACTGTTAGTTACTTTAACGCTGCCCAAGCCAAAAATGAATTTGAAACGGAGGTCTAGACACACAGTGAAAACGAAACGGGAGACAACATCAATAACCCGATACAAAAGCAGAAAATTTCAACATCGGAAAGGGACGAACAAAAAAAAAAATTCATAAAAATAATCGGGACATAAAATTTCTTCCCGTTAAGATCAAATAATTGATCGGTGGCTAAAAACACTCAAGTTCTATGGTTCTTCCATCGAGGAGAAGGGTATATAATGGATGTTCCAGGAAATAAATTTAGTTTTAAGTAATAATAAAGGTGAAAAATAACGCGCACAACACATACAATAGAATTCCATTTTTCAAAGATAATAAAATTTCATGACGTTGGTAAAACGGGGGTAGAAGGGAGGAAACAGCGTTTTATTGGGAGGTTGAGGAAAAATAATAAATGAAAGCAACTCGTATAACGACTCCCGATTGATCCGCTAAATCCATAATTTCGACAAGAAGCGTAAAAACCTGGAAAAGAACAAAATATAAATGAATATCCATATAACAAAAGACCAAGTAAATCGATCTTGTGTTTGAGTGATGGGAGAAAAATAATATATGTGTTACATAATTTGAACAACAACCGAATATTTCAGGGTTGTTTTTTTCTTTTTTGTAAGAAATATTATGGTTTAAGTGTTCACGGTGGTATGATCACCATTATTATTATATTATTTATATGTGTACATTATTTTGTGAATGTTTAATGGTGTCTGGAAAGTTTCCAAGATGTTGAAGTATTATCTTTCATTTTTTCTTTCCGGGATACTTTATTTTGGAAGTTATCGTAATTCCCTGCCTATAATTTGAACGTGTAAATTTGTGGTAGCTATCTGCACAGATATTATTAAATCTTATCTTAAGGAATATAAGAAGTCGTTATTCAGTCAATCTGAATGGTAATAATTAATCTTGACGAGGGAAACGTGGCTGAGAGAAGTATAAATCAGCTGGTTGTTACACCCACACCGTCAGTAGGTTTCGATTAACATTCTCGAACTTTTCAGGTTATATCCAATTTCTGAACTCTTTCATAGTCATCAGATACGGATTCATGTGATTCAAGTCATCGGCGATGACTCCGGGGCACGCTAAAAATAATTGCCAATGATGGTAAAACGAGTTGATTAGTAGGTGGTTGCACAGAACATTTGTTACGCCAGAGTATGTATGGACAGTGTACGCATTTCTGGGACACCCCTATTTAGGAGACGGAGGTCCTGATCCGTGTCCCTAAGAATAAGGACTCATTTACTTCTGAAGAGAGGACAAATCTATTCACGAGACGAAAAGTCTTGGTGATCCTTATGGATAAGATTTCCTAATATATGCAATATGGAATGCAGTTTTTTCTCAAAGCTTCTTTCCGGCAACCCTGGTCAAGACTCGCTAGTCTAAGAACATTATTTTCTTGCCTGTGGTAAGTGTACAACCAGATGTACGTGGTCATTTGAGGCACGCTAAACACAAGAACCAATGATGGTAGAACCCCCTAATATTTATTTTAGTTTTTGCTTATTTGTTTTGTACAGTCTCGCACTATTGTGTATATATTTATACTAGTACATGTTACTTTGAATCTGATAATTGAATGCATATTGCCAAAAGATCCTATAGGTACCTTAAAGTAGGGGGCCCCGAACTCATTGTATTATTTGATTATCTTAGTTATATGTCTGACCTCGCGCGTGTTTTTTTGTAATTGCATATGAATGCACAGCAATGATTAGGGACAAGAATTTTTTCTGGCACGACCACGCCCTCAATGAGCTTATATAGTAGAACCTCTCAATAACGGACACCAAAAGGACCAAAAATTTTGTCCGCTAATGGGGCGGTACGACGTACAAGTGAAACTTCGTTTATATGACTTTCACATTTATACGGCGTTTGGCTTCGGCCGCAATTTGTTCCTGTAAATGTTAATGTTAAAATGTATATGTTACTGTGTGTCTGAAAAATTACACACAGAGGTGGCTATGCATAATCACTAATTGTTTCAATAAAGAAAGCTTGATTTGAAATTTCAATAGACTTTCACCTGCGATTATGCATAATTTTCACATATAAAAATAAAAAGAGTGATGAATGGGAAAATCACACATTATGACCTTTCTTCTCTTCATTAAACCAATTAACCAGTATTTTGCAAAAAAATTAAATCAAATTAAAATAAGTGTGAAGAAAAGAGTAATACACGTTCATAACAACATTATCAGTTATATTGGCTTTCGCCACATGTATAAACAAACAAAACCAACATTATTATTCAAATTTACTATCCTGGACCATAGTTATGTTCAGTTAATTAAAAAGTTAATTGATTATTTGTCATATTTTTAGCAACACGAGTTTAGAATGAAGTATAACCTTAGTTGAACATAATTTATTTCCTGTTCATATGACCAAAAATTAATAAATTCGAGATTTTCTGATTTTACTATCTGCTATCGAGACTGTCCGCAAACGGGAAGAGAAATAAATTAAAGCCCTATTCCACGATACCGGGGATTAGAAAAGTATCCGTTAACGGGGAGTGTCCGTTAGGGCAGATTCCACTGTATCGCGTAAGGAACAAAGCCTGGTCGTGCTCGGTCCGTTCTGTTGTGTGTCTCGTTGAAAGCTCTAAATGAAACAGAATGGCTTCAAAAGTGTTAGAAACTTTCACAAATTAGGAAAAATTATGTTTGTCATAAATTCTGAAATTATTTCATTAATTCTGAAATTATATCTCTCATTAATTTTCGGACGTTTTTTTCAACAACTTCGATTATTTAATTCTCTCTTATTTTGACTCCAGTTTTTTCATCAATATTAAAATTTCATGAAATCACGAATTGACAATTTCAATTAGTCAAAAATATCATTAGTTCTGAAGTAATTTCTTAATACTCATTTTTTTGTGTTTTTCGTTTAGATAATCGCTCGCTCATATAGGTTTTTCAAAATACCGAAAATAGAACCTAAACCTCGTTGCATACGCGAGTAAATACGGCATTACGTAGGAATCAGTTAAAAAGAAAAAAAAAACACACTTCCAGATGATATTCAGTTTCAACAACGTCCAAAATGTTTTATCAAATAATTATCAGAGGCGTGTGTGAGAGACAGCAGTCTACAAACGGGACTTTCCTTGCTACAAAAACCATTCACTACCTCATATGGCTCAACTGCAGAAGACATCCCTTTGGCGAACACAGAAAGGAAACGTTCACGCTCGGGAGTAGGGAACCAATGAACCCTGAAAGCGTCGTCCGTATGTGCACAGACAGTTTAAGAAACCACCCGGGCGTCTTACGAAATTTCTTGGAGAAAAGTTGTTACAACATCTCTCCCTTTCTCTCTCTCACATTCATTCCTTCTCCTCTCTCCAGACGTTTCCTCTATTCCTCTTCTTATTTTTTCTTTTCCTCTCTCCCCCATCTCTATATCTTTTGTATGTGTTTCCCTTCACCATTCACGTGTCAAAGGAAGGCAGTTCCAGAAGACGTGAGCTGCAATAAAACCCAGGAATCACACAAGAAGATGTCCCACTGGGAGCTTATTAAATTGTTCTCTGATGGCGATTTCTCTTCTCTTCGTCTTCTCCACACTTTTTTTTTGTTCCTTCTACCTCTCTTTCGTCCCATTCTGTGTGAAGAACGTCCCTTTTTTCCCACTACTGCTACAGTATTGCTGCCTACGTGGAATGTTCGTTAGAAATCCTCGTGCTGGGTGCCAAATTATCCGGAAATAATAAGGTGAGACAAACACCTACGGGGGGACTTTCAGGAATCTTCTAGAAGACAGTTGTTGTTGTTGCAACGAGTAGAGAGAGAGAGAGAGGGAGAGAGAGTCAATGGTCAGCAAGTCCATACGAGAAGAAGAAAAAAAAATAAGATTGAACTACCATAAAGGAAAGCCATTACATCTGTAAAAACATTTCCGATAACATACAGCGTATAAAAAAAAATAGTCTTCGTCACAACAACTTTCGGATTTCTATAAAAGTCATATTGGGAAATAACATTTATAAGAATTCACGTTCATTTTTGTGTAAGTCGGGGGTCTTCAATGCATAGCCCGTGGGCCACGGAGCTTTTTGTCGTGGCCCGCCGATCATTTTCAGACGATGGTTGATAATATTGGAAAACGATTTGTTCTAGAATTGTGGAAATAAATAATTTCGGAATTGGAGAAAGAAATTATTTCGGAACGAATTGATGAAAGAGATGATGTTTTTCGGCCTGAAATGTGTAACGAGAAATTGGATTTTCTAGATGTTATGTCGAAAGGAATATTTGGAATCGAACCCGAGTCCTTTGCATACCGGGCATAACATCCAGAAAACTACTCGGCATAACATACAGAAAATTCAATTTCTCATAATGATGAAAATGCAGAAATAATAAAAGAAATAATTGTAGGTAATGTGAAAACAATAATCACATAATAAATGGAAGAACAAATTCCGAAACAAATTGATGAAAACTCAGAATTAATAAATGAAATAACTTCAGAAAATCGTTGAAAATTCAGAAATACTGAAAACAAATATTATTAAAATTTTCTAAACAAATAATTTCAGTATGAATCAAAAACAAAACTCATAAATCAATGAGTCAAATAGTTTCTCAATCTCTGATAGATATCATTTGACAATCAGTAAAAGAATAATTGCATAATTCTTGAAAGAAATAGTTTCAAGATATATATTGAGAGGAAAAATTATTTCAAAATTATCGAAATAGATAATTAAAGAATCATTTAAAGGGAATATAGAAACTAAAATTATCATCGTAATTAATTTATTTATTGACTAATTAATCAATTTTTTTAAGAATCAGTAAAAAAATTCATCTCAGAAATAGTCAAAATTAATAATTAGTAAAATAAATAATTTCAGAGTCTTCAATTTGTTTCTGTTGAACTCGGGGTCTCACGGGCCCCTTCAATTAAGACAAGGGTATTGAACGTTTTGAAGAGTGCGTGGATTTTCATTGTTTGAAAACATGTTGCGGGCCCATAAGGGCGGTATTCACCGACATGGTTTAAAATAGTCACAATTTTTTTGATAACAGAAGCACAGGGATTGGTTAAATTCGAGTCTTTAAACACAAAATCTATGTTGATCTCATCGAAAAAATGTGACTACAGTTTAAACCATGTCGGTGAATACGGCCCTAATTAGTCTCGAAATGAGCCGTTAGGTCAGTCAAGTGATCTGGGAATGTGCTGTGGGTCAACTAGTAATTTGAAAATGTTCCGCGGTTCTTTTAAGTGGTCTGAAAATGTGCTGCGGAGGGGGAAAAAAACGGACTGGAAATATGACTCGGGTCACTCAATAGAGTGAAGTAAGAATGTGCCGCGAGCCACACTTAAGAGCGAGTGTCCCATGCCACTCCAGTTCCAAGAAATTATGCAGCAGGTCGTAAGTGGTCTACAAATGCACCGCGTCAATTAAGTGATCTGGAACTATTCCGCGGGTCACTTAGGTGGACTTTGAATGTGGTGTGGGTCTCTTAAATCAACAGAATATGAGGCTAGGGTCACGTAAGTGGCCTTGAAGTATGCCGTGAGTCACTTGAGTGAATCTGGTAACGTGCTATTCAGTCCATTTTTACAAAAATTAAGTATCATGTCACGGGCCACATCAGGTGACTCCTAGAACGATATTTGTTCCGCGGGCCATAGTATGAGCATGTATGAATTAAGTTTTCACTAAATTACAGCGATAGAAATTAAATCTTTGAAGTGATACCACGCATCTTTCCACAATCTATATACAGATCTCTCTGGGACCTTAAATCTTCACTCGATATAATGTTACATAAAGCGATCCGAGTCTCAGAATTCTCTCTCTCTCTCTTTTCCGAAAGCTAGCGATTAATTAAAATTGACATTTTCCTTGAAATCCGATCAACCTGCTCCTTTGAAAACGGAAAAGTAATTGCTCTGTCTGTTCAAGTCAAACTTTTCGTCACCTCCGCTAATTGTTTCACGCTTGATTTAAGGGAAACCCATAGCCCCCCTCCACCCGCAACTGCAGAATACTCTTAAGCGTTGCTGCTGCTTCTGCTATACTTATATGTCGATAACCATCAGCGCCATCAGTTTCCAGCCATCCGAGTGGGGCAAAGGATAGAACATATTGGCATCGGTTGTGCTTGTTGCACCGGAGGAAGAAGGGACCACAGAAGGGACGGTCTCTACCCACCATTCCTCCTCTATCTTCTCACAGTGAGCTTGCGAAAGCCTTATCCGTTAAGACTAACCCGGCCTAACGAGCCATAAATCCAAAAACACGAAGTGAAAATTTCGCGATATTTATAATTGAATATCTCCGAACTGATCCGAAACCCAATTTTTCCTCTCTAGAGAATGTTCTCGTATTAAATATTTTGATAAGTGATAACACCCGATGCATTAATGGTACCACCTCGAGTACTATAGTATCTATAAAATTGTATAAACACTCATTATCAGATATGTGAAGTTATTAATTATAAAATTAATAATTTCGGAAGGGGGGAGATTTTGATGTCATTAACTTCCGGAAAGTTCCCGTTGGTTTATCCTCTTAATTACTTTCGATACAAGATCAGTTCAACTTTTGTATGGATTAATTAAGAATAACAACCTTGTCCCGAGTTATGAAACGGTTATTATACTGTTCATTATGACATACTAAGAACATTTAAATAAATTCGGAAGTCTGGCTTTTTGCTCAAACGGTAAATCGACCGGCAATAAATGTTAATACAGGCTGATGCAAATACTGCACGATACTTCCGAAATATTCGGGACAATGAAGGAATTTTGATAATCGATATCGCAATCACAGTAGAGTGTATGGTGCCTATCAATTCTAATTCTCAATTATGCCGGAATGCCCATGCACACCTGAGTCTACTTACGTTAGAGTTGCTGAATTCCCATGTCATCCACTAATGTCTACTCTCCGGGAAGAAGCTTTTTTACACCGTTTCTGATTTGAAAGAAAATTACATCTCCGTAGAAAGCAGAGAGATCTGCAACGCGATAGTTATAATTATTAAGCATGGAAATTCAAAAATTTGGAATTTTCACATGAAAATGGGAAAAGCAGATGGCATTACCAGTATAACACGACACTAGCATAACTCTGGAAACAACAATATTTTAGCATAAATTTTCATGTTGAATACCTCCAATTACTTTTGAATGGGTGAATTACCATATACCTCGTATATCTGAAACATCCACGACACTCAACTGTAATGTCACTAGCGCAAAAGGCACATGATACAAATCATCAGGTAATTACGGGAGAAATTCCGCTGCGTAAAGTATTTCTGTGTAGAAATTTAAAATGCGACAAATCATTATTCAATTACATATAAAATTTTTAGTAAATAATTATTAAATGCGAATGAGCAAAAATATGAATTTAATTTTTCATAATTATGAAAATATATGAAAATTATTAATAATTAAATTCTGACTACAGTTCGTTTATTTTGACTTCATACACATGTATTATGTTAAAAAGCAGCTCTTCTTATACATAGTGTGAGACACGCGTCTTCGTTCATTTGCATAATGCCGTGATCTTATTCTCGAAATAATCAAATTACATAAAATAACCGTACACCAATTTGTAGAAAATACATAATTATTTAGTTGCTGTCAGCAAGTTTTGAAATTACAACTCACAATACCACGAATATCTCTTTGAACTACAGTTAAAATTTTTTATATAAGGTGCTCTATACATCTGGCAGTCAATTAATAATAATCATTTACAAAAAAATACTCATATATCATTGAATAATGTCTCCCGTATATTGTCATATTCTCGTTAAATTTCGTAAAAAGCCATTGAAAACTCGGCATGTTATAAGCACAAATTATGCGATGAAAATAGGAATTTTTGTAGAAAACATTTATATTACCATGAATATGAGCGCTATTCTCACGAAAATGCACAGAAGCATTACACGAAGATAGTACAATATATTTTCCTAAAGCTGCAAGTCATTTGCAGTTTTTCTGATACAAAGTTGATCACCAACATGCTTTTTTCTTATTTAATTTTTGTCAGTCCCTGAATACACTCGTGACAAAACTTTCACTGTAAACGGTAAGTACTAATACAAGGTATACATGATCGAAATTTCAGAACGATTCAATCAGTATTTTTCTAGAAATTGCAGGAATAATGTCTAAACTCCAAAAAGGACACAGACATTTGTAAACAGTGTAGTATATACTTCTACTACAAAAACTCCCTTTATCATTTTCGATCATCATCATGTTGATTATTTTCTGGACACGAGGGCTAATTAGACCGGGACCTACAATTTATTGCGGATTCCGAACGGCAGGCTTGTTTTTCTATACTCATCGAGAGGTTGGTGCGCTAACCCCTCGATGGGGGACTGTCTGCGGTAGCAATTTTTTTTCTGCGGTCATGTCGCCATTTTTGTTGTACCCTTGTGTCAGGAAACTTTTCTGACAAGGACGAACCGGGTATCGAATTCGCGACACCTCTAAACATCCTTTGGTTCTTTAGGCGAGTATCTTATCTACCTGGGTAACCGCGCCATTTACCATTTTCAATTTTAAGTTAGTAGATAATTATAACATACTGTATTTCATAATTCATACATGAAAATGCATATATTCTTATATATATATATATAATACCTTATATATAAGGTAAATCAATATTAAGTTTCATTTTCAATAGAATTATATGTTTCATCGAGACTAATATAAAAAGTTATGTGTTTGTATAAGACAATTGCGATTTATTATTTCTACTTCCACAAATTTCGGTTTCGATTTCTTTTCACTTCGGAATCGAAACTTGGTTTGTTTTGAGATAATCAATAACTTCTATCGAAAACGTTTATTTTTCTTCTTCTCAGCAATATCGGTTTTCCCGTTCTGAATCGTTAGGGCATCCACAATATTTGTAGATAATACGTGATGTGGACTTTACCCCATCGAACTTTATACTCACTATAACTGCAATTTCTTCTGCAGAATTCATTCATAGGAATTTGATTTTAAGACTCATTTTGGAATTTTTCATTGCCAGAAAGGAAAAAAGTTAGGATATTGAAGCCTTACTGTGGGAATTCGTTGTACATGGATGTCGCGACGATAACTAAAACGAAGTTGCTTCGATTCGTGTCGATCCTTGAACATTTATAGTTGAATAAGAAAATCTTTACGAGATTCAAGATCGGAATAGTTATCATTGAACAGTCAAAGTTTTAGAACAGGGGTCTTCAACCTCTCAAACTTTGCTGATAAATTCAAACTTTCCACGATGTCCGTTGGCCACCAAGTTATATAACGGTATACTCGATAATCAGTTTTCTCATATTATTGAAAAACTTTACTTACTCTGACTTTATTTATTTCATTAAAAATTTGAATATGTATTCATTTTTAAATAACTTCATTAATTAATTTCTTTCATTACTCACTCCTTTTATTTAATTTGAAATTTGACCTATAATTCTTAAATTCTGTGTTTTATTAGTTTTAAATTTTCATTACGTAATAAATTATTTTTTTTTAAAAATTCTTAATTTTTCTCATGGATTCTTTTATAAATTCCGGAATAACTCTTAACGATTCTGAAATTACTCTTAACAATTCTGAAATTTCTTTCAACAATTCTGAAATTTCTCTCAACAATTCTGAAATTATTTCTTTGATTAAGGTGATTTTCAGCATTTCTGTAAATTCCGCAATAACGTATACCTTTTCGATGCCGAATTTGGCCTCTCGAAATATGTAGCCTATATGAAATTACAGGCCTCGAAAAGTCTGGAAAGTTTCTCCCAGTTCTAAATACAGATTCCAGTACAGAGATTTAAAAATTAGCAGTACAGATTCCAGTGGCCAGAGTAATTTCACGTGTTTTTTTTTAGCTTTTCTTCGGAATTTAATCATTTTTCTTCGTAAAGTAGCTATTTCATGGAAATGGTAGGCGCGGCCACAGCAAAAAGGTCGGAGGTCCATGTGTTGCAGACCCATGTTATAGAATAAAAAGAAGGTTTTTATAGAACACTGCCCTTTTATAACAAAAAGCATGTCGACCAATTTATTAGCCTCTACATAATTTCAGATTTATTTTAAATATTTGAATGATGGTCTATGTTGGTTTTTTATTTCTTAACCGGATGCAAATTATACCACCTCCCCGTCCACACAGAACTTGCAAACAAAAGTAGGACACGTTGATCGCACGTACAATTCACCAACTACACTATCCTCAACCTCAGCTTGTATATCAGATGCTTTACCATTAATTTGAAACTGTTATCGAGAAAATTGGTGCTCTTCCGATAAGCCATTTCGATCTGAACACTCCGCCGTTAGACAAAAGAGCACTTATGCAAATGGTGTGGTTGGATCATTTTGACCCCACGGAAACTTTGATCAACGATGTAGAGGGAAGAAAAAGATCGAATAACATCATAATTTTTTTCAAAGTGCAAACAACTAGCTTGAAAGGTACTGAAAATAAGATGGTCCAGATCCATTTCTTTCTGAAGGGGTGACAAGCTGAAGAATTTCGTGGGGTCGAAATGACCCCACCGCGCCAGTTAAGGGTTTTTAAGATTTCCCGATCTTCATTATCTCGATGTGGGAATACACAGACGACACCTTCCTATCTTTGTGCAGATCGGTGATGCAGATAATTTTAAACCAATAAGAGATATAATAATTAAAATTTTTCATGAAAATAAGTAGTATTAAAATATACACACACGTCAACCATAGTTATATAGCGGAAAATTTACACGAAATAATTAATTATTTTCTTTTTTTTGCAATGAGCAGGCAAATTTATATCACGCTACTCACATAACATCAGACTTTAGACATTTATTTTTTCGTTGTAAAATATAAGGGACAGATGGCAGCACCATCTGAAGACAAATAAAACTGCGCTCGAGTGGCGCAATGATAAGATGCTTATCTACCACCATTAAGGCTGCCGCCCGGTCCACTGGTTCGATCCTGATGAAGTAAATCGTATAACGAGTCCCTTTCTCCACCGAACCTGGGATGGCCACCTAACGATGGTGCCTTCATTTCCGACCCAACTTTATCGGTAGGCGATGACACAAAACAAGCACGAGTCCAAGAACATAAATTAGTTGCGACCACACTTTTACATGCTAATGTCAAACCCCGACATCGGCCAGTTAAATATCACATGGCAAAAGTCCGAATTTCATGCTTTCGCCGATCGATGGCCCGGCTTTGGCTGGCCCCTATACATCGATCCCTCAGATATCGATATTCTGATTCCATTGATATGGTTAAAGTTTACATAGCTAAACTTAATTATAAATGGTCATAAATTATCACAAAGAAATGCTCCTGACGTGACAGTGACCCCGGATCATAGGGATCGACATTCGCGGGACTTTGACCAGCGAAAGCCCGAAGTTTGGCCAAAGTCCGGAGAAAGTCTGAAATTTTGACATTGGCCACGTCAACCGGGCCGGTTTCTGAACTGGACAATTTCGGGCTTTGGCAGTAAGTTGCACACACACAACCAGTTATAACATGTTTCAGTTCGTTCGAAATTCCCCAGAAGCATTGTTTACGAGGTGCGTGTAGTGTATTACATTGCGGTTCAAAGAAAATGTTTGAATCCTACGAATTACTCACAAATTCTTCCACATTAATTCAACATACAGACAGTAAAAAAAAGAGGAATATCCGGAGAGGAAAAAGGAGGAGAAAACTTCCAAGAAAAATTGAATGCTTGTTGATCCACAGAATTGCAGTAATACGGGTTATGAAATGAAATGGTTCAGATAAATGGCGATTTATTACATCGATGAGGACAAATATAGGGCCTGTTCTGAATTTTATTTTATAGAATTATTTCAAGAATCGCCAAACACACACACACGCGCGCCTTTCTTCTTTTCCATTGCCCCCATTCAAGTAAATGTACTAAATCAAATAAATGTTTTCGTCTAATGGCCAATTTTCTTTTGATATCCCCTGTTCATGAAAAGTCATTTCTCAAAAAAATACGGTAATGCTTGTTTTAAAATGAGCGGATCATAAAGTAGTAGTTGGTGCTTTCGAATAAATCATCGAACAACTAAAAATGAAATGCATGTAATATATCGGCGCAAATACATCTATTTTTTTTTTTTGTATAGAATTTTTTTAATCGATGAAAGAAAAGAGAAATAATCGATTCCGAAGATTTTTCGTGTATTTCAAGCAAAAAAAGGTCATTCCTTTGAAAGCAAATAGGAATTCCGTGTTTCAGAATGATTTCAATGTCTGTGTATAAATGTGCATTACTTATGCAGAATATACGCATATATATTGATTAAGGGATAAGGGATCATTCAGGTATTGCGGCAGCATCGTTGGGGGGGGGGGTGTCGTTTCCGATTTGCTGACTTTTAATGACGGGAGAGGGGGGGGGGCTGTTTAGATAATGCTTACGTCATCAACCACCCTTTATAAAAGTATGAAATAGCCTAAATCGCATCTTACTTCTGTCCGCCAAAAACCAGTAAAACCTTCCGCTAGTCTGATCTAACATTCCCCCTATTGATAAGTCCCCTACAGAGCCACTTTGGTGATTTCTAAATGTTTCGCGGATCCAAGTGATCTGTTAATGCACCACGGGCTATACTTGAGTGATCTGAAAATGAGCCACGGGCCGCTTAAATGCACTGGAATTGTGCCACGGGTCACTTGAGCGAGCTCTAAATTCGGCACTTAGTTCATTTTTTTACAAAATTATGTTTCAGGGTCAGGCCATATCAGATACCACCCTCCCGGCCACATTTGTCCGTGGAGCATGGGTTTAGCATATATGCCTTAGAGGGTGAGTCGCATTGAACTTTTTGAATTTTTACCCTTCAAATAGCATTTAAATTAGCAGATACTGATTGTAGTGATATATAAAGGTATTTCTTTCGAAATTTTAATTTCTTTCAAATGTTTTGTATTAAGAAATAAATTTTTGATTGTCTGGAAGGGTCCCAACGCCCCTTCGCGCGAACATCTCTGCTTAAATTAACGTCATCCCACCAATATGCGTTACGAGGTACGGGGCCGAGCTGACGATATTTTGCTGACAAGGAGGCGGGGGGGGGGGGCAAAAATGGCCAAAAATTTGCTGACGTAATACTTAAACGGCCCGTCATTATTAAGAGTGAGAATACAGTACAATCATTTCGAGTTTTAAAATCTGTAAAGCTGACGTAGATTTCTCTTGTTTTAGGTGCTGAAGCAAATTAAAAGAAATTGTATGCACATAATATTTCTCAAAATAATGTTTTGAGTATTTATATTAGCTACGTATTTTGGGAAAAACCCTGTGTAAAAATTAATTTCCAATATGGAGTTTGCTACTAATCATAACCGATAGCGCTCATGCAAATGGTCGTTTTGCTTTTGGGTGTTTCTGCTAGTACGGTCTTGAACCACACTTTTTTTGAGGGGATCATTATATTAACATTCTGCCATACTGGTTGTAAAACTTGGGCCATATCACCCATTCGCAGTTCTGTTTCATTCTAGAGTGGAGGGTGGAGGCATGGTCAAAAATCATGTAAAAGGAGGGCCATGCCATGTGAATAATGGGGGGGGGGCACAGGAGGCCGTAAGAAAGTGTGAGAGGAATTAATTTTTGAAACGAAATTCGGTGATATCATGTGCCCTCGGGCAAAATGATATTCTGGTGTCCTCCTACCTATCTGGAAATACAGGCCTATAAATTTTATAAACTTTCGAAAATTAGGAAGAAATTGTACCAAATATCATTATCACGAGTTCCTCTACGCACTTTAAACCACGTGCCATGTAAAAGGACTGCGGTAAAACGGTCCTGGATAAAAACAGGGAAAATAAATTTTATGGGGGCATTCAAATCATGTTTTGGGCCTCATGTCCATTGGTAAGCTCACTGTACTCTAGCCCATGGGTCCACAAAGATCAACCTTACTTACATATATTTTTTTTTGCCACTATAGACTTATTCTACAGATAGCTGAAAAATAATGACGCTTAAAATCAGCGACATTTTTGAGAGGTACGAAAATAGCACAGCGTTTACATCCACATAGTTTTAATAAAGCAAATGAGAAAACGATGACCAATACCGCATAAGAGATACAAAGTTTCAAAATTACTAAACAAGTGTTTAATCTCAGTGTAGCATCTTCGGATAACTCAATAGTGTGTGGCAAACATGAGGTTAGGAAATCGGTATAGCTTGGGACCCTGGCCTGCTACCACCTTATGTGAGGTGTCGATGGATTCGTGCTAGCGACCTATGAGCCTATGGTGAAATTAAATCCAATAAAGAGCATTTGAAGAAAAGAAAATATGGCCCAAAATGTTCGAAATTTTTGATTTTTCCCAAAAGAAAGTAAATTTATGAAAAATATGGCAAATAAATTAATTGTGAATGGAAACATCAAAAACGATTAACAGCAGTTAGAGCGAATATATTAACGGATAGAGTGACTTATGGGGATTACAAAGTCGTTAATGCTTTACTAATTAACGTATTCACTTTAAATACTTGCGGCCGTAACCAAAGACGTATTTATGGTTTTGCCACCTGGGGGGGGGGGGGTTGCAAATTTTACGCCCTATTCTCATTAATTTATTGACTCCAATTTGGAGCCCTGCGCCGTAATCCTCTTGGTCCCTTTGGCCCCTGTCGCTGTAAATAGCTTGGGATATAGTGTATATACTCACAAAACTCTCCAAAGGAAAAGACAAATACAAGGGAAACATCAAAACTCCTTCAGTTTTGATTTTTCCCCTCGCATTTTCCCTTTTCGTTGGCGAGTTTTCAGAATTAGGCTAAATTTACCTACTATTTCATATAGTATATACCCTGTAAATAGTTGGTATTGGTTAGGATCCCGGCTGACTGTCACATAAGGTATTGGTGGATTCGTCTTGACAAGTTCCACACAAACTATAGTGAAATAAAAGCCAATAAAGGAGCATTTGAGAAAAAGTTATGAACCGGAAATTACGAATATTTTATTTATATTTATCATAAAATGTCATGAGATATGACGAATACAAATTGGTTTTTTTGAAACATAATTTGTGCGGTGAGTCGAAAAAAGTTCAAAGTCACTAATGCTTTACTAATTGAATTATTCACGTTGAAAACTTACGGACGTGTCTAGACATGGGCTAGTCAAATTTTCTTGAAGAAACAAAACCTTCCTATTTCTTCTTAATTTATCCATTTTCTTTGAACTTTTCCAAATTAATGACTTTCTAAGTTAATTCATCCGGTAAGTCACGCCATTTCTTACAAAATTTAAAGGAACATAGATGAATTTAAACTTCAGAATGATATTCTCAGTGCTCTTTTTCATATTCATAGTATCCCAGCTTCTCATGCAAAAAAAACAAAAGAAAGAAACCTCTATATACAGAAGATGGAGTCGCCATTTTCAAACAGTATATAGGTAATCTTGATAGACAAAGTTTAGAAAAGAAAAAGGGTAGAAATTACAGTGTTAAAAGAAATCGCATTGCCAAGGATTGAGCCAAAAAACACCGAGAAGAGAGTAGTAGTAAAAATAGTAGGAAAAAGACGGAATGGGTGGTTCCTTGGATTTTCTTCTCGAATTTTCTTCCCGGATTCCATGGCTAAGAAAAAAACTAACTAAAATGTATATATATATAAAAAGAAATCACAAAACTTCAATGAGAGAAAGAATTTCTTACTAATGGGATGCGATCAGGTGCAGATTTTTGGAGTCTGCTGATCCCGTTTTTCGATATATTTCTCACTAGTTTCTTTCTTCCCCCCCCCCCTTTCAAGTCATCCTTCTTGATTCTTTTTTTCTTACATTTTCACTTTTTCGTCAGTCTAAATTTTCTCCGATTCTCCCGGAATTCTTCGATATTTTCAAGACACCCTGACAGAGAGATCAGATTACAGATAAGTGCCCGGCTCTTCTCACTGATTTAGACGTCCCATTTGGAGTCGAGAAATCTGAAAAGTCCCGCTTTTTTTCATTTATATATCTGGATTTTTTTTATGTCTTTGGATTCAGTTCTAGATAAGTCGGTATTTTTATAGATATCTTTACAGTTGACTTCAATGAAATATATATACTTTTTTGTTCTGATCAGGCAGGAGACAGTGATTACTATTGTGGACATGCTCGTCAATTTATATTTCAAAGTACCGTGAAATCTCTCAGAATCGTGTTTTTGATTTTTTGCAGTCTTTTTGTTGAGAAATTTCATTCTCTGACTTTGTATTACAGACAAATAATTGTAAAGCAACTTGGTTTTAAGTTAACTCTTAATTGGCAAGCATTGAAATATCCGGAGAAGATAAATTTAGCAATGTTATATTAGCCATTTGAGGGGCAATGAATGCTATTACATAACAAACAAACAAAAAATTTTCATCATTTTTATAAAATTTGTAACGTTACACTTCAGGGAACGCACTGGAGTCAAACGATTTACAAATACAAATGCAACGCCACAACAGGCAAAACGCCCAACAAGGTGGCTGAGAAAAAGATGCCCATAAAATATGGATATTTCAAAAATACAGCAACCCAATTAAAAATGCAATTGACAAAAATTATAAACAATATATACACATGATAAAATAATATACAATGCCCATAAAGAATATTAAGGTTGTCTTAATCTAAGTATATGTAATTTTCTGTAGGTGGGTGGGTTTGGACCCATGTACCCATGTACCCTGAACTCTTCCCATCTCTAACTCCGTATCTTACCAACCCACCACTACAACACTAAACATTTGCATAGTGTCACTGTTTGACTACTATAAAAATGGAGTTTATTTGCCTCAACTTACTTAACTATAATTACTGAAGAATCCACACCAATATGTCTACTCTATACACGTATTTCCCTCCAAAATACAAGAGACCAAAAATCGTTCGTGCTTGGCTTGTCAAATAAAGATTTTGTTGAGGAATTAAAAAAAAAACAAACAAATACTCAAGATCTCTGCCCTCTATCATCTAAGGGCAAAGTTGTTGTCCTGTCTCTTCTCGGGTCAACAAAAGATCCATGTTCCTAAGTGCAATATTTGGAATTGAAAAGGTGGATAAATTTGGGAAAGATCAGCATAAATGAAGGAAAGAGGTGTTGTGAGGAGAGATCTCAGTGAATATTGCACTTAGGAACATGGATATTTTGTGGGCCTCAGGATAAACAGGGCAGTAACTTTGTAATTGTATGTTAGAAAACTGGGTACAGTATAATTTTTTAATTTTTTTTTTAATTCGAGCTCTACCTCTACATCGAACCGGTTGATGAGATACAGGTCGCATAAGAACTTTCAAGACACCCTGTATATTGCATAAAGAGCATGGAAAACAAATTATATTTAATACAAGATGTACAGAAGACTGGATGTTGTGAAGATATTTATTATTTGAGATGTTAATTTCTTAAGGAAGGAAAAAACTCATCTCTACCGGGAGTCGAACCCGGGTCCCTCGATTGCCGGACGAGTGCTCTGACCACTAAGCTACAGAGGAGATAGAGATTTTCCTTCGCTCTGCAGCTTAGTGATCAGAGCACTCGTCCGGCAATCGAGGGACCCGGGTTCGACTCCCGGTAGAGGCAGAGATGAGTTTTTTCCTTCCTTAAAAAATTAACATCTAAAATAATAAATATCTTCACAACATCCAGTCTTCTGTATATCTTGTATTAACAAGTGGAGAGCGACATTCATGTCATAAATTATATTTAAGCATAGTCAAGAACATACTGCGGTACTGACTCCAAAACAGTGTGAATAATGTGGCGTATGAGATTATTTATAAACTCGTATCGATGAATGATATTACGTAATCCGAATTTCAGTATTTTCAATATAAATATGTAGCCGCTGTAGTGGCCCAGTGGTCATAGTGACGGAATCGCGTCGCTAGGACCCCACCGTCGCTCACAGTGGTGGTCGGCTGAAGTTGGTTTCTGTGGTTCCACACTTCGAGGCGCAAATGTCTTGCCGCAGCGAGCAACAGGCCTACAACGGTATATTATTTAATCATTATACTTCACGCGCAGTTAGAAAAAAATGGATGCCAGCCCTACACAGAAACAAACTCCACGGAACATTCACTACACGTTCACACATTTCAACATGTACAAATTCGTAAGAAGTTACGCTAAGGAATATGGACGAGGGGCATGTCTGGATTAGTAGGCTTTTCAATACCGAATTAACTAGGACTGACTATACAATCAGCACTGGACAGCAAGGCATCTGAGTGTAGCGATATTCAAATAAATTCAACCATATTGCCCCAAAATTTGGCATTGTTGATTATGTCATTATTACTATTAGTCCCATCTTGTCCTGAATTTATTGAAATAATCACCATTTATAATTCCACAACTCTTCATTCACCCTATACAGAATACTCTACCTATATAATAATAACATATTAATTTCTCGTCATAAACAAATATAATTTGTATGTGATTTTATTAATTATATACATAGTTCGTTTATCTATTGTCTAGTTCAGCGGTTCTGAACCTTTTTTGACCCACGGAGCCCTTTTCGATGTGTAATTTCTTTGGTGGAGCCACGGAGGCCTATTTTTTATTTATTAATCAAAGTTTCTGACTTATTTTTGTTATTCAAACATATTAATAATATTTTTTTCAAATTTACTAGTTTTTATTTTTATTATTCTCAAGCGGCCACGGAGCCCTTTGGGCTCCACGGAGCACCGGTTGAGAACCTCTCAATCTAGTTTATGACTTCGATAACACTGATAGCTGTTCTAGTTGATTCCGAAGCCAAGACGGATCAAATATTAGAGGACATTGAGGTAATAGCATTACAGTTAATATTGCTCGTCAAATACGCAACGAAGTTATTACTGTGAAGTTTCCATTGAATATATATTACTGAAATTAAATTATATTCTCATTTACGGCGGCATTACATGATATTGCGTGGATCGATATAATAATTTCCAAGAAAAGAAAAAGTTCAGATCAGAATCAAGCTCGTTGCCTCTAGGCCCAGCCCTCAGGGACTGATGGTAGGATTATAGACGGGCTAGCAAACAGCCTAGGAAGGTGAATTTCATTAAAATCAGTTTGAATCTTGAACCGTCATTCGTATACAGGGGTGTCCTAGATGAGACTATTACAGCGCGTGCCGTCTCCACCATGGCTCTGCCAATTAAATGAAGTAGAGCATTGAAGCCATGGTTGGTATAAGAAAAAAGGGATAGTGATAATTTAAGGGTCAACTCGTACCATTTTTAAGACGTAAAATTATTTAGTAATGTGACTGGAAGTGCATCTTTACCCAAGGAGTTACCAGCCACCCCTTCACAGAAACGGATGGATAATATATATTGATAATAATTAATTACTTATATAATAATTAATTAATATATTAATAATAATACCAACTAAATAATATATGATAATATGATTGAATAATAATAAAGTTACCATACGATGAGTGAGATGCCACATTCAATATTGAAGTGCTTAATGATATATCAATATTATATTTAAAATATGTAAATATAATATAAGATATACAGAAGACTGGATGTTGTGAAGATATTTATTATTTGAGATGTTAATTTTTTAAGGAAGGGAAAAACTCATCTCTGCCTCTACCGGGAGTCGAACCCGGGTCCCTCGATTGTATTAACAAGTGGAGAGCGACATTTATGTCATAAATATAATATGTAACGTATTCAAGAAGTTGCGACGTTACAAACGTTACGTTTACGAATTTTCAAGAAGTTGTTTACAGTCGCCCCCCCGTATTCGCGGTTTCCATATTCGCGGTTTCCTTATTCGCGGATTTTTTTTCCTTTATTGGAATTTTTTTTTTCAACACAGAAATCGTCATTCATGTGCTTTGTTTACAAAATTTGAGTTGTGCATGTTTAAGATGGCTCGCTAAAGATATTACTGTCATCACTGGAGCCGTGGCAGCAGCTCCCAAGAGAGAAACAGTCACCTCGGGTTGGATTAACATTTGGCCACAATGTGCGCTAATGGACACAACTATTTCTACAGAGCCGACTAAAGAGACTATAAAAGGCATTGTCACATTAGCGAAACAGGTGGGAAGGGGGGAAAAGGCTTCAATGATATGGATGTAAAAGAAGTCGAACAGCTAATTAATAGCAATTCAAAGGTACTGACCGAGAAGAAATTAATGCAGTTGAATGCTCCTGAAACTGAAGCGGTACCAGATAAAGATCAAGATGTGGAAGAGAGACAAGTTCACAGCATGAGTAACATAGCGGAAGGGCTTCGCAAGTTCAAATCAGCGATAGATTGTGTTCATGACATAGATCCCTCTGTGGTACGCTCTTCACATGTACAAAAATTGGTAGAGGAAGCCTTGTCAACATACTCGATGATATGAAGAAGAAATCAAAATAATGTTCTTTCAGAAAAAATCGCCAATAATCGCTGCACCCTTTTTTACATTGCCTTATACCTCTGCGTTACCCTGCTCTCCTCATGTTGTTCAATAAACGATATATACAAGAAAAAACTATGGCTTCTGTTATTCGCGGTCAACTCCGGAACGTAACCCCCACGAATACGGGGGCCGACAGTGCCGGAACGAAATTTATTGCCTTGCTAAGTATCAACAATTGATGCAAAAAAAAAATTCATATTGTAATTTATGTTTAAAAAAAAATAATCAATAAAACACCAAAAACAAAATTCAAAAAAATTACTATAGAAAAATTATTTATAAAGAATAAAAGTGAGGCTCGAGCACAAGCACTGACAATTGCGTGAAAATGTTCTTTTTTTTTTTTTTTTTAATCAAGAAATATAGTAAATTTCACTCCCAGGTGACTCTATATTATAAAAAACGACGTACGCAGATAGTTTCAGGAATTCCCTGGCCGAGAGATAATACAATAGGACCTCTCAAATCAGGACACCCATAATCTGGATGGTTCCTACTAACCCGGACGAAAATTCCCCCACCCCTGGACCGGTGACTTAGCTGTTTTTTCTTCACCCAAATTCCTATCGGCCTTTTCTATTACATGGGATATTTTCTTGTTCTTTTCTATATCTCTTTCTCTTTTTTTTCGCCCCGATGTATTGTTGGGGTCCGCTGGTGTTCACGCGCTCAACGAAAAATGAAAACAAATGGTAGTACCAAGGTCTCAGAATGTTATTAATCGGAAAATCCGCCTTTCAAAAGTAAAATATATAAAAAAACGTGTTTTCGTCTTTCCATTTCTCCGTGCTACATGGTTAACAGCGGTGTTCCGGAACTTGTACTGCGCTGTTTCATTTTATATCTTTATATAAGTGAATTTTCAAAACATGCCAGAAACCCCAAGAGATTCGGCAGGTAAAAACTGCGAACCGAAACATAACGTTTTAGGGTTTACAAGCGTTTTTTGGGCTTTTACCAACTCGACTTGGTAAAACCTAGGTTTTATCATTCTTCGGGCTTTTACAGTAACATATACATAGCTTTATTATCTTTTGCAAAGGAAAAATATGAATCACAAAGAACTCAGAGATGCTTGGTATTAAGATACTGCTTTGGACATAAAACTTAGGAAATGAACCAAATTGGATCCATAATCCAGAAGATTCCCTAATCCGTAATCACCTAGGTCCCGAAATTTCCGGATTTGAGATGTGTTGTTATATATATTTAATATGCGGTGCCAACGACATAGACGCCATGTTATGTCCCTCCCCTCTCCACCAGCCTCTACATTTAGCTTCTGTTGATTTTTTATTGTGAGGATACGTCAAAAAACAAAGTTTACTTCTCACGTGTAACCGACATCCAGGAACTGGAGTTAAGAATCTCGAAGCGATCGAAACTCTTTTCCTATTCGATGCCAGCAGGCATGTCGGCAGAAATTGACTATCTTTTAATTAAATTATTTCCCTCTAATAAGGCGAAATTTTCTTCTGGGGAGCGATGGGATAATTCAAGGGCGGTAGAAACTGTGGTTCTAATATAACAGGGGGGGGGTGGGCAACGTCTGGCCCGTAAATTGGTTTTGTGCGGCCCTCAACAACGAAACAAATATTATGCATCAAATTGAATTTGTAATAATTATTTTAGCTATTTACGTTCCAACCGCAGACTTCCTGATTAACAAACATTCGTAAGTTCTAGTTATAGAAATAATTTAATATGTTCCGCACAATATACTGCCTTTTCACAGAAATTGCTCATGATGTTTTTGTGACATATGTACGTATATATAGGCATTTTTTTCTTACAACTTTCTCTCCCCCTCGTCGGACATATTGCCTGTCGTTCTGAATGCATATTTGATGTTCCGCTCACGACCAAACTTTTTCGGACTGGAAGTAAACTCACAAAAGCACCTCGAAACTTCAAACGACTAAGCTACGCAGACATTGGGCAAAAATGAGTCATATTTGATAGCATGTTGATATTGTGCACTTGACCAAGGAAGTTCGACACAAGCACACGGTGATTTCCAAAAACAGAAGCATTGATATCTGAATTTTGACGTGGCAGGTTAGTGACATTCCTCGTAGCACCAAACTGACTTTTCTTTCAACCGATAATTATCGATATCCTGGTTAAATAAGGTAGCTTAATCCAAGAGACTCAAGAATTGACTCAGAAATCTAAATTCCCTACATAAAGCCCAAGATGAGCACCCACATATTCAAAACACTTTCAATGTTTCTTCTTGCATAAAAATATTGGTATTGCACATCTGGTTTTGATTGTAAAATTCTAAATGCAAAATACTTTGAATGTATTGAATGGAATAATTTGCAGAAGAGACTGCATTTTTTGATGCATTGGATTAAGCTGAGAACACAACCAGATAAGTGAAAATTTTACAAAGAAAGGGAAAAATACAAAGCTGTGGGTAAAAGTTAAACGACAAAATTGTCCTTGTTTCACCGTATGAAGGCATACAAATCTGCGAGTTTTCTGGGTATGGCTGACACACCGGAGTGGTACACCTAATGCGGCCTAGTGACGCTGCTGCTGACCAATATGTTAGCCTTCGAACAGAGGAGAAGTTGACACAGTCCCTGTAATATAAGATCCTATGTTTCGGATAAAGTTTTGGAGGCGAAGAGGACGGAAAAAATAAATGAAACATCAGAAAAAAGAAAACTATAAAACAGAGAAGTTTGGAAAAATCTGGTTCAGATGTAATGCAGCAATAGAAAGTGCTCATATTGAAATATGGTAGTTATACATAACGAAAATAAAAATGGACAATACTTATGCACCGTTTGTATCACAAGTTTTTAATGGTTACAGGGTCATGTGTGAGTAAAATTTCCAAGTATTTTCTTAATCCTTTAAGCGACATTGAAAAGACATTTCTCCACCTTAAAACAACTTTATAAAATATCATTGACAAGCCATGATATTTCATAGAGTTTATTTCTTAATGAAATCTTTTCCCTACATCCCTTACTCTACATCTGCTGATAATCGGAAGAAAGCCTGTCTCATTGAAAAAAAGATATGACATTTTATA
Organism: Pholcus phalangioides; assembly: GCF_987345545.1. Classification (NCBI taxonomy): domain Eukaryota; kingdom Metazoa; phylum Arthropoda; class Arachnida; order Araneae; family Pholcidae; genus Pholcus; species Pholcus phalangioides. Next base: position 4,682,671 of record NW_028301628.1, on the reverse strand, counting down.
AGGGATTGAGTGATTTCTACTACGTCGTGGAAAGGTATAATTTAAAAAAGAAAAAAAAAAAACTACGCAATGATACGCATTTTAGAGCAAGTCGCACTATTTTTATGTCATTTGGTTGATTTTATTATCAGTTTTTGTTAAATGTATCATCGACTTTCCACACACCCTGTATATGAATACTTACTTTTCGACAATTTATGATATAGAAATGTGGTAGCAACAATTTCAAGTTTTATCTAAATTAAACATTTACCAAAAAATAGTTTTAATTCTAATTGAGAACTCCACATGATCTGAAACATGATAAAAATACATAGAAAAAAACACATTTTGCGTTTCTTAATTTACCAACTCATATAAACTTATTTAATGAATACGAACTACGTGTTCGACAAGAAGAAAATTTAAGCATTAAATCAAAAAATGTGCATGTTTTCAGAAAAAAAATTATACATGTATTTATATCAAGCTCCAGTAAGTTTAAAATCTGAGAAAAAGAGCTCATAAGAAACACTTAAATAAAATTATTATTATTATTTTTTTAAATAGTCTCTGAAACTTCTTCGAGACAATTACGAAGTATTGGAGGAAGCGGGTGATTTTCCCCTTTATAAGTATTTCATGGCTTAGTGACCAGAATAATCGGTTTGAGACTTGTTATGTCTAGTAACTTCATCAAATTTCTCACTTCAGCTCTTCCGTAAGAATATTTTTTATATAAAAATAGTCTTTATATATATATTGCCAAGGGACGTATTAGACATGATCAATCATTTGCTTATTCATGATGTATCGCATGAATGATAATTTTCCCTTGAGAATTATTCTACAAGTATTTTGCAGTAATGAATAGTTTCAGGAAGTACGAAAAATATTAAGGTCTGTAAATACGCATGGATGTACAATCGTCGTTCGTTATAACTGTTACGCGGTAAATGTCTTAAATCTGGCTATTATACATAATAAAAGTGGTTGTTATGCCTAATCAACGACCATTTTGGTCAGTTTTATAATTATTTTCTAAATTTATCAATTTTACCGGCAGTTATGCATACTACCCAACACTGACGACATAAATACGTTAAAGCGGCCGCACTACACTCAAAACACGCACAGTAGTTGTAGAAATATATCACAAGTAGAAACATAACAGTATGGATATAATGACTAATTACATGCTATATGTACCGAATTCTCAAGTATCTGTATTCCGTAGAATGATGGGGCTCGTCATAACGAACGCCGACGGTAATTTATGCCCCGTATTATAGAGGATGGCCATAAATAAACTGGCTCTACTCAGACGTGTGTAGAGCCTATTCTGATGGAGATAGTCAGTGCTTGTTATAACGACCCCCTATTATAGTGACTATTCCATTACACAACAACGGTAGAATAAGTACCCCTCGGAGTAATGTGCTTATATCCCCCACGGGACAGATCCTGGGTCATGCCTGGCTCTACAGTAGAGTAAATTTCAAACGTTTTGATATAAGAATAATAATTTTGGTTACCTTTCGATATAACGCCCACACAATATAACGTCCGTTTTTGACGGAACGATAGGGATCGTTATAAGGAGCGTTGACTGTATTTTGATGAAACTTAGTGTTTAGGATATATGGACTCAGGGGCGTCGGAAGTGTCTCAAATCTGTGAGCCGTTTCCTTCAGCCTTATGTAACAAATTTGCTTTTTCTAATAGATTCTCGGACTCATGCCAGGAAGCTCGATCACCCACACTACCCCCAGCTCCAACGGCACTGAATGAGCAATGGGGGGAAATAAAGAATTAGAAAAATAGTTTTAAATTTTGAGCACCAGATGAAAAGTATCACTTTTTTATCGCAGTTACCGTTTTCCCGAAGTCCGAATAACATATATATCAAGTTTCAGTGAAATACGCCCTCCACAACGGAGTTCGGAGTAGTATAAGTATAATAAAATTGAGCAGTGTCAGCTTATTTATAACCACTCTGTACAATAAAAGTTTTATAAAAATAATTCTATATATATGAAACTAATTTTGTGTGTTTGTGTGTGTGCGTGTAAATAGGATTTGATGCTGTGCATATATATTTATATATATAAAACTGATTTTCTGTCTGTGTGTGTGTGTTCTCTATACAAATCTACAATTTTAGATCGACCGTCGCCAAATTTTGCATATGTATACCAAATGGGACCTGACATGAACAATAGGCTACATTAAAACTTCGGCAGAGCAGAGCAAATGCCCGAAATGGGCAAAAAAAATGTGATGGCTTTTGGGCTTCAACAAACTTGGTTACCGTGGTTCCCTAGCAATGCGTTTGAGAGGTGTATATGTCTATATAATGTGGTTTGCCACTTTTTCAATCTTCCCAATAACGAGGCTTTTTTTAATAGAAGTCAGAATCATCATCAGCATAAATTTGAGGGTCAGGCAAAGGATGATCCCCGTAGAAATCAGTGTTAAAATTGTCGATTCTACTGTAGAAATGCGGATTAAATATGAAGTAATTAGCCGGATCTACTTTCGAGTTGAATATCCATGCAATATAACATTGATTTCAATTATTTATTTATATCTTCTGAAGAATGAAAATTAATGTCTCCGTAATTCTTTTAATATTCAACTGCTTAAATTCATGTAGTTTAGAATGTTTTAAAATTAATTATGGACCCGTAAAAAGTACATCGAAAAATTCCACAGCTTTAATGAAGCATTTTTGGCATCTGAAATAGGCAGATGGATCACTTGAAGTTCAGGGGATGGGGGATCGGAATACCCAGTGCCCCTCGAAAAAGGGGAAAAAATATTAATTTCAACGTTTGTTTAAATATCGATTTGTTTCTTTCATGAGTCGCGCAGGAAGTCGCCATATTGGTTAACTTAGAAATGGTTTGTGTGTTCCTCAAAGAAAGAGGGAGGTATCACGTGATCCAGAAAGCCTCGTTGAAGAAAACCCGGGTAGCGTCGGGTATTATAGTTAGTATTTTATAAAACTTAGCAAATGCAACCAATAAATTTACCAGTTGCATTTTCTGAAATGTAACAGATAAGATTATTGGCTGCATCTTTTAGTTTTTATAAAATAATTTTTATAAAACTTTTATATTGTAATACCGTTCGAAGAGCAAAATAAAACGGATATGCGCTTTTTCTTGACAGGATAAACCCTTGACCATTTTCAGATTCCAAGATTTATCGTGTCCAATCTATGATTTTTATATCAAATAGAATTTAGGAATCCGAGAAGGAAAACCCTTTCCACTTCTCCTTTCTTATTTTAAAAAAAATATATTCCTTCAGGACTTTTGGTGTTCCTAACCCTAAAATATTACTTTTTAAGAATTCGTGGGTGCATATGAGTGAAGAAACAAAAGACAAACATTGCATTTTGATGAAACTCCCATTTATTTTTTCGAGAATAAAAACGAATTGAATTGAGAGCTAAGTCACATCTATACAGAGATTCCAGAAGAAGAACGTTCAAGAGCACTTTCAGTCGCTTGGCCTATCTTCTCCGTCCCAAGCCCCAACTACCAACTTCACCAGGGACATATCATATCGCCCTTCTGTCCTCGTCAATAACAAAGTTAGTATTCACATCACATAGACCAGAACATTTCCAATTCTAAAGGCTGGAAGAAAATCGAAATCCTCCGACTCCACCCTTATACTATGAGGATTTCTAGCGTGGATGCTGAATAATAAATTCTAGAAGTTTATCCAGAGCCCATCCTACTCACTCTTCTTGCACATCTTTTCCTCCACCTCACATTCGCATGTGTGTGTATGTGTATTGCCACTATGAATATGAATTATCGAACCGAGTTCAGGAGCCGTCAAGTGCATCTCAAAATGTTGAACTCTCCCTCTCATTCTCTCAAAACATTGGGGTATGCCAGAATTCCAAAGTTTTGATAATGAGAAACTTCAGTTAAAGGAAGAGATATGAGACTTTTAAAGAGAGCTCCGGGAACAGCTACACATTTTCACAATTTTGTGGAGTGCACTCTACGCGAGTTGAATTTATGCAGATGTCTGGGAATGATTCATTTCGGAATGTTACCGCACCTTCGAATATATTTTCTAGCCGAGGACCGAGAACAATCGCTGATTTGCTAAGCAAAGTTCAAATTTGCGCATGGAAAAATTTACTATCCCTTATACTTGCCCGCTCTTTCAACTATATAACCTCGCATACTACTCTTTTGAGAGTTTTTAACGTCTCCCCAGACCCCCCTGTGAAGGAGACTCACCTCAGAAATTTTAAATCGTAAAGTTTGTTGATACTTGACATTTTTTATGCTTCGTGAATTTCAGAAATCAACGTTGAATGATGTGAATAACGATAGAGGAAGAGAATGCAACTTTCTGCTGATAAAAGTGTCTCAGCGATATCTCATGACTGCACACACAGGTCAAAGATTCATTATTTAGACATCAGTACAGCATTCCAAACACTTGGCATGACTGCACGATAGTAAAACATTCTAAATTTTCCTTGATTCTCTCTTATCTGATTCTAATGCCCCGAGAAAGGCCTGTTCTACAAAACATATCAATCTCAAAAATTCAAGTGTGATATTTGAATATGATATGATACAAACGTTCAATATATTTCATGTTGAGCCATAAACTTCGCACTAACTTCAGTTTAGCATGCACATAGGTTTTTCTGCGGAGTGGGAGTTGATCTTCTGTCTCGTCTATGCAATCGTGCTTGAATGGAAGTAAAACGTGAAATCCACTATCTTGAGAATACTCTCAAAATGATGTACGGAGTCCCAGAATGGACTGGAAGTTTTCAAAATGGGGTTGGGGTAGCAAGAAAACGGTGACAGATATTAAAGTCATTCTTCCGGAATGTAAATGAGCTGAGTGAGGAATTTTAGATAAGGCATTCATGTTTCAATGGGGTTGTAAAGTTATTAAATAAAAAATAACTTTTTATACGGACACCCTGTACGTAGAAACCCAATTAGAAAAATGTAGACCTGTTTCTCCTGATGTCAACACACACAAATCACGTTTCTGAGTGCAGTATTTGCAGAGGTATTTGAATTCAAAAATTGGAAGAACGATGGGAAACAATAGCAGAAAACTAACACTGCTTTCCCATTTTTATCGCCGATTTTTGAATTCATATTTCTCTGTGGATATTGCACTTAGAAATATGGATTTTTTTGGTTGGCAACAGGAAAGCTTCTAATTGCGATTTTGAGAAGAGGGTGTCCATATAATATTATTCAATTTTAATAACTAAACATCCTTTTGCAACATGGATGACGTATCTGAAGTTCCCGGCTTCGCACATGTGCATTCCACAACAATGACTTTAAATTCACCACCGTTATATTTCTATCCCGTTTAGAAAACCGTTAGTCACTCCAGCAGTGAATTGTGAAAAATTAGGAACTATCAGTTATTTCAGTACAAATTTGCTCCAAAGAGCTGTGACGGTTATGTACAGGTTGTCTGAAAATTGGTACCCGCTTAAAATATAAGTAAAAAGAAATACAAATTGAAAGGAATTCACAGTTTGCTGCATTGCTTCGATTAAATAAAAGGTATATTTTCAGTCAGACAAAATTTCGAAATTCACTGCAAATTTTTTGAAACAGACGACGCCGCAATCTGAAACTAAAATCCGATTATTTTCAAAATACAATGTTCACAATTTGCAGCAACAATACGGTGCTGAACAAAATTCGCTAACACCGTGGAAATATTTCAGCTGGGGGTTTAGCAAAAATACTGTGTATTTTCGTACTAAAATGACATTATTCCTTTCTCACCCCCTTTAAATCTTACCTCTCGAAGAACTAATTACTTGTGTTGACGATATTAGGAGCGAAAAAGAAAAAAGAAATCGTGATTGCTGATTAGGAAAAGTTTAATTATTTTAAATTAAATTTCAGTTATAGTTCCTATGAAAATATTTAACTGCGTATAAGGTTATATTATTTCCTTCCTTTTTGAATTAATTGATTTATTTTAATCGTGACATGCTTAGATTGGGTTTAACGAACAGAGCATGGCCGCGTTAATGAATAACTCAATTAATAATCCGAAAGAAGTTTGGATAATTTATAAAAACGTTACATAAAAATATTCATTAATAAGAGATGATAGATGCAAAAAAAATATTATATTGCATTAATTGTAAATGACAATCTCTTTGAATATATAAAATATTTGATCATTTTGAATAAACAAGTGCTATTTTTTTTGAAATATTATACACGCTAGTAATGAATTTGAATTGCGTAAATATATTATGATGATGAAACTCCTGGAATTTTCCTGGAATTTTTCTTTAATTTAATAAGGATTAGCAACTGGAGAAATTATAAATCATGTTTAAATATATACAAGGTGTCTTTGGTACGCAAAGTTTGCACTAGGGGGTCCTTGACCATTTTTAGATGTGACCCGAAATCAACAACAGTGGAAAAATCGTAAATATTTTCCATAAAAACACCTTCCATTCCCCAAAATTTGATTTCAAACGCTTTCTCTCAAACTGAGCGCATCACAGGTCTATCTCCATGGACATTATACCACCAATTGAGTTGTGCTGGAAGTTTGTGTGTGTAGCCTACCTAACAGTCTGAGTGCGTATCTAGTGCTTCCATCTATATTTCAGAAGTGAATAATAATTATTGGTTATTTATATTGTTTGTGGGTGTGTTGCTCTCTGCGGCGAGACTTTATTCAACGCTGAGATCAGCTCGCATTTGCGCCTTGAATTATGGAACCACGGAACACCAACTTCAGCCGACCACTACTGTGGCGACAGTGGAGCTAGAACCCGGATCCCCGCAATGTCAGTCCGATGACCACTCGACTACCACAGCTGCAAAAAAAAAAAATTGCATCATCATTGCTGATGCTGGTAAATGATGGGATTAATGAGATGAACTTTAGGAACTTTAGGTTGTTTTTTTTCTTTTCGAAAGTGGCGGAAATCTCCGAACTTTATGAAGCCGCGGATTATTTACAGTAAATTACGGTTTCTATTAAAATTTGAAGTCATACAACTGTCAGTGCTGCCCACGTGTCTAGTCACTGGAAAAAAAGAGAAAGATACTCTCAAAGGTTGCCCGATAACCTCTCAAATAAGTATCACTCACCCCTTCCGTCAGTTTCAAAAACACTTTTCTTATGTGATTAGGGGCCGTTCAAGTATTACCTCGTCATCGATGGCGGGAGGGGTTTCCGATTTGCTGACTTTTGATGACAAGGGGGAGGGGGTGTTTGGATAAAGCTTACATCATCAGCCGCCCTTTATGAATATATGAAATATTATTAATGACGTCTTATTTGGTACCCCAAAAACGAAAAAACCTTTCGATAGTTTGTGGACACTTAAAGTGGCATCCCCCCTATTGATAAGTGTCCTACAGAGCCACTTTGGTGATCTCTAAATGTTTCGCGGACCCAAGTGATCTGGAAATGTGGCCTAGCCGCTTAAGTGATCTGCAACTGTGCCACACATCACTCAAGTGATCCGTAATTATATGCCGCGGATCACTCAAACAATCTGAGAATGTGCCGCAGGTAACATGAGTGATGTAGAACCGAACTGGGGGCCACTTAAGTGCTCTAAAACTTCGTCACATGTCACTCAAGGGATCTCTAAATGTGTCACGGATCGCTTAAGTGTTGGGGAACTGTGTCTCGCGTCGTTTAAGTGATCTGAAAATGTGCCACGGGCCGCCTAAATGTTCTGGAATTGTACCAGGGGTCACTTAAGCGATCTGTAGATGTGCCGCTTAGTTAATTTTTTTTTTACAAAATTAGGTTTGAGGAGGGCAGGCCACATCAGATAAACCCCCCCCCGGAGCCATATTTGGTCCGCGGGCCAAGGTATGCGGTTTATCACTGTATGGCTTAGAGGGTAGGTCGCAATGAATTTAATAAAGATAACTTTTGCGTTAATAGCCTTCAAATAACATTGAAATGAACCGAAATTGATTATAATAACATATAAAGTGCTTTTGAAATTTCAATTAAAAAAATTTTTTTTTGCATTAAAAAAACAAATTTTTGACAGTGCGAGGGGGTACGTGCCCCCATGCCCCCCCCCCAGGTGTACGTCTCTGATCCCACCAATATGCGTTAGTATTCAAAGAGGCAGAGCCGATGACAAAATTTTGCTGACAAGGGGCGGGGGGTCAAAAAATGACTAAAATTTTTCTTACGTAATATTTTAACGGCCCCTTACGATGAATAAAAATAAATCAATGAATGATCGTAAAAAACGAAGATGGAAGTGGGGGGGGGAAAGAAAACTAACTTGCTTACCTTCTCAGTAGAAGCCCCATGCTCTACTTACTGCACCACAGTTGAGTATCGGGTTTCTGTTCTAATTAAGTACTATGCATCAATTGCTAAACTGAAGACACCATTTAACACCATTATACTAAAATGTAAATTTCCAAGTACTTTACGGCAAGTGCCGTATTGGTTCATTACGACCATTCTCGAAGCGTTAATATAACCTCTCATATTATATCTAGGAATGTAATGCTGGAAACCAGTAGTGCAAGTGTAATAAATTGATTTATAACCAGATTGTCAGCGGATTCGTTCGACATATTTCAGGAGCCCTTTCGACCCAAGTTCGGGTCGCGACCCACATTTCAAGAACTCCTGGTTTGTACCAACCTATTCCAGTCACGATGGATTATCGATGAAAATTTAAGGAACCTTCAGAAAATGTCGATTTCCAATGCTGAAACACAGATTCAGCCTATTAAAATCAATATTCAACCGCGATTTGCTTTACTCTTTATAGTCACGATAAACACATTGAACTTTTTACGCAGAATCTCTTCCACCATAGGGAAATCGCATTTTCTGAATGTCTTCATAACACAATTAAACAACTTTTACTCTTCCTCTAAAAAATAAACAATTGAAACTTTATTATGTCTGTAGATATTAAAGGCTATGAAATTGCTAACATATTCATGAAGAAAGATATTCACTGGGAAAAGAAAAAAAAATCTTGAAATAATAAATTATTTCTCGTTAGAACTGGGGAAATTCACATCCAAGATCTACTGAGAGTTCCCAAGAACGGATCCGCATTATGCAAATCAACTGGCAAAGCGCATATTCGCTTCAAGAAATTTATTTGCTCGCCATTGGTCCATAAATCAAAAATCGTTCTTATATAATGGTTTTCTCAGACTATGGATAGAGTTTGTTTATGATTCCCTTTCTCAAATTAGCGTCTCCGAGGAGGTAATAATTCATGCAAATACTCTCCTGCGTCCATCACCTGTCTGAGGAAACTTGATTGCAAGGTTGTATTATGCATAGTTTTGGAGGGAGAGAGAGAGAGAGGAAAAAAGATAACTATGCGCGTGGTAAATTAAGCTCGATTTTGATTTTCTTACGTTACGAGAAATACGAAAAAACACAAAGAAAATATTACTTGAATCGAAATTACTGATACTTAATCAACCAAATCATTTCTTCATCGTTAGGTGATAAGTAGGCCAAATATATCACAGTATATAAGTACTAACGTATTCACTGTAGTACTGTATACCCATGGATATTTCAAGTATATTCCCATTACATACTAGAAACATTCGTAGATAATAACGCGTCTACATAAATGTATCTCAATATTTCTTTCTAACCTGGGGTGTGTACCCCGCCAAAGGCTTATATGCGGCCAGGACAGTTACTCGGATAGATAAATATCAGTAAACACAGCACGATAAATACCTGGGGTGGTCATATTCCGTCCATAAAAATACAGAATATCACAGAAGAAAAAAAAATTGTGAAATGCTAGTAAATTTGCCAGTTACAGCCAAAAAGGTCTCTTCGCGTTCTCCTAAAGTTATTCTTCCGCTTTTTTCGAGGCTTAGTTCGTCCGTGACTGGAGTATGCTGTAAGGTTTTGGAGACCATACCTACGTGGGAACTTGGACTTGGTTGAAGGGGTGCAGAGAAGAGCTACGCGTGTCCTTGTTGGCACACGGGGCTCGAGTGAAGAGAGACTTCATTTTTCGAATATGAATAGATTGGATGAACGCAGGTGTCGAGGATATATGATCGAAGTGTGCAATATTTCCAACGGGATGGATAAGATGGACCATGAACTTTTAGTACACCGCAAATCGAATGCTTTTACAAGTGGACACCAGTATCGACTGGTAAGAGACAATGCGAGGTTATGGTGTCGCAGGGAATTTTTCTCCAATAGGGTTGTTAATAAATGGAATAGCTTACCCCCGGAGGTAGTAAATTGTAACACAACTGACACTTCTAAAAAGAAATACGATAAACATGTTTGGGTAAATCGAGAAGCTATCCATTCTTAGAATAAGACAACCATAAGTATTCTATATGGGCATTGTATAATATTTTATCATGTGTATATATTGTTTATAATTTGTGTTAATTGAATTTTTAATTGGGTTGCTGTATTTTTGAAATATATGACATCCATATTTGTTATGGGCATCTTTTTCTCAGCCACCTCGTCGGGCATTTTGCCTGTTAGTGACAATGATTAGTTTTGCTGATTATAAGAGATTTAAGGTTGAAACCAAGTTATAAACTCAATAGTTTATAAATTCGGAAAAATTGAAAGAACTGGGAAATTTCAATGTGTGTGCGAAAGTTATGCTCACGAAAAAAAAAAAAAGTTTGAAATTTTGATAGAGGGCACTGCACTAGAGGAAATCATTGGTGGTTAAACCTGAACCTTTGTTCAAACATTCCTGTGTGCGGCAACGTTCGTAAATTGGCAGTCGGTGATTTGTGGCTGAGGTAAAACAACTTCAAAAAAAAAATTTTGTTGCTTTATCTACCAATATCAACATGACAATGGAAACCTTGTGTATAAGCGGCAGTAAGTAACAGGAAAATTCAGAAATGAGATGCTAATCGTACACCTTGTATTTTATAGGACTCTGATTTGCATATTTGGTGTGATCTGCTTTCTCACAGCGTCGTCTATTAACAAAATGGGACTAACAAAATTGGAACTATTTTTCTACAAAAAATTCTCCCTTCGTGAGAAGATTATCACAAACTGCATTCAAATATACCAATACCTTCTACTTTTTTTGAAATTTTGAATTACTTACGAATCTGTTAGACAGCCTGTACTGTTATTAAAAAGTGTGTCTCATATTAGGTATATTGTTACGATTTATAGACGATAGATAACGCGATTTGTTCCATGACTCTCAGAAATATCGAAATCGGTTGATACCGATTAATCGGTTTGGCGGAAAAACCTACGATTGGCGGAGAACTGGTGGGAACAATCTAGAAGGTCCCGCCCCTCCAGACAGTGATTCAACACTCCCGTACGGTGGCATTGGAAAGTGTAAAATAGAAATTTGTGGAATGTTCTTCTTCTCGAAGTTTCGACCGGAGCTCTAAATATGAGGCGATCGCAAGAGGGATGGCAGATCCCTGAATAGAGATACCGGATCAAAAGTCAGTTGTGATTTAACTTTGCAAGAAAGTTGCTAGCTCTTTGATTAGGTTGTTATAAATCTGTGTTTGTCCGTCGAACCGCTTCTTGTTTTGCAATCTCGAAGTCTTGTGAAAAATTATCCGGAACAATATATATATATATATATACTAGCTATAATACCCGGCGTTGCCCGGGTTTTCTTCAATGAGGCTTTATGAACCACGTGATATCTCCCTCTTTCTTTGAGGGACATGCAAACCGTGTCTAAAGATACCCAATATGGCGACGTCCTGCGCGACTCATGAAATAAACAAATCTAAATTTAAAGAAACATAGAAATGAATAGTCCCCACCCCTTTTTTTTTGATGGGTGCTAGGAATTTCGATTCCCTCCCCCTGAATTTCAAGTTATCCATCTCTGCCTGTTTCAGCTTCCAAAAATGCTTAATTAAAGTTGTGGAATTTTTTTGGATGCACTTTACGGGGCCCATAACTAATTTTAAAAACATCCTAAACTATATGAATTTATGCAAATAAATATCAAAAGACAATACGGAGAACTTAATTTTCATGCTTGAGAAGATATAAATAAAAAGTTGAAATCAATGTTATTACATGGATATCCAACTCAAAAGTAGATCCGGCAAATTATTCATATTTAATTTTCTGGGCTTCGTATCTCCAAGCGAATTCAATATTTCAAAAATCGAGAATTCAATTTAATTTTTAAAATTATTGATGTGGCAGGAAACCCCCCCCCCCACTAAATTTCCGTATTTATGCAGTTAAATCGGCAATTTTAATACTGATTTCTATGAGGATCACCCTTTTCTTGACCCTCAAAGGGATGCTGATTATAACGTCTATTCAAAAAGCCTCATTACTGAGAGTATATTGAAAATGTGGCAAACCATTATAAAGGCATAAACTATCATACATATACTAACAGGATTAAAGAAGTGACAAAATGTTGTAAAGGCATATACACGTCTGAAACTCATCGCTAGGGAACCACGGTAACCAAAGTAAACGTTCGGAAAGTGATTGTTGAGGCCCAAAAACCATTGTTGCCGGACAGTTTTTTGCCCGTTTAGGGCATTTGCCCTGGTCTGACGAAATTTTAAAGTAGCCTAACGTTCAAGTCGGGTCCCATTTGGTATATATGCAAAATTTGGCGACGATCGATCTAAAATTGTAGATTCGTATAGAGAACACACACACACACACACACAGAGACACACAGAAAATCAATTTTATATATATAGATAGATATATACACACATATGATCTGCCCTAACTTATTTATATTTCATTTTTAGAGTTATGCTTGTTTCGTGTTAAGCTGATGCTGCCATCTGGTTTCCCATAGTTTAAAATAGAATGACAAATGCTTGAGCTTATTCGAGGTCTTTCTGCTTGCTCTATGCGAAGAGTTATTTATTTATTTACTTAGAATGGTGTTGAATTAGTGCAGAATTACTGCAAATAGATTATTCATTTAAATTACTGACGATACATCGATTTTCTTCAATCACAGCCAATAGCTTAAATTTACATTAGGATTACCAAGGTTCCCAATGGTAAGAAATAGTAGGTTATGATGGATACCTAAATGCCCAATTATTATCTCACTCGAATGTAGTCACCACATTGGTTATGTGTTGGTTATTCGTCCCAATGTTAATTATTTAGCAGTGTTTCACGAAGTTTTTGCGGAGAGGTGTTTAAAGTTAAATGTTACATTTCGAAATTGAAATGAAATATAACCAACAATTTTTCAGCAAAAAAAGAAGAGAAGCAGCGTCGTTAATGGCACTTCGGTTTGTACTAATGGACGTAAATATATGTTCTTAATGGCATCCAATCAGAAAATGTCAATTAGTCAAATCCGCGTCTATTTTTAACTATTTTTAATGCAACGAGACACATTTCTCCCATGACATTTGCATCAAAATACATCGAGATATCGCTGATTGAATTTCTAGATTTTTCTCACGTTTCAAGTATGTATTAAAAACAACAGTCGTAGAATTTTTCAACGCGGCGTAATAACGCACAAAAAGGAAATTTATTTAGTATATCGACGAATACCACGAGGTGATTTTTGTTTTGATTTTTTGCAATTCGAAATTCTAATAATTAGTGTCATTTTGATTGGACCATATCGTCCCACACACACGCTGGAAGCATGACATGAATGTGAAATGTACTTGGAAAATTTCCCTTTCCCCTATGTTAACTACTCAAAGCACCATCACCATGATTGTCAGTTTAATGATATATTTTGTTATCCCTTTTTTTTTCTTTCCTATTTCTTATGTTTGTGTATCATTTAAACTTCATGTTAATCGATTTGTGTATGCATTAAATATCCAGTATGGGCTTTACCTGGACCCATGGGTACAATTCCTTCAATTGAATGTGTATTTTTATGCTTGAACAAATAAATTTAAATATTTTAAAAACGTAGTGGGAAATGACGTTTGAATGCTTACTTTTCTACTCTACGGAAGTTATTTTCCTAAACTTACTTGTAACATATCTTCCAATAGGGATACACATTCAAATTTCAGGCTAAACTTCCATATAGCAACTCAATCTCATTATTTTTTTCGGAAGAAACGCTGTGAAGACTGATTTTTTTTATGCTTTATTTTGATATCAACGATGGAATTTTTACCATACACTTTTGGGCAGTTTTCATGAAACACCATGTATAGCTCATGAAACATGGAAAAGAATATGCAATTCACGGTTATTTTCTAATCTGAAGCAATGAATCGCAACGCTCCTTATTGATGCGTTGACATGAAAAATCAGGCAAATCACAGGAAAAAATACCACAAATTTATAGGACAAGCATAACAGTTTTTAAATGTGTTTGCATCTTACGTAACCACCATCTTTTTTTTCTTTTGACAGCAGCACAAACCAACCTGACTCATCGCCAAGTTGGCGTATTCTTTCGTGACACGTAATTATGTCCACGCTAGATCTGGCAATCCATCGAATCGTATCACGATGCAGTAGATCTTTCTTCCCCTCCCCTTCAAAGTTTGACAGAAAAAAAACTATCCGGCTAAATCCCCAATTTCGGACATTGGCTGGAGCAACTGGGCTAGCCAGTTCACGAAGTGAGCAACTTCGGTCTCTTTAACTGCAACATATATGTCTACTAGATATAGTTTCTTAAAAAAACAACGCGTTTCTTTTATTTCTATAATAATGTTATCTCCTCTACACCCCATTCTCATTGTACACCTCAAACCTATTTTGAACTCGCGTTCGACCATTAGTATCATACATAAACCGATACAACTACTTACCAAAAAAAAAAACCCTATGTATAACTTTATTCAAAAAAATATAATATATACAACCGTTAACATTACATTGTTACTGCCTCCATACACATCATAAAATACCATCTCGTAACTGAATACATTCATTCTCCTCGCTGTATAAGACTTCACTTGATCAGTTTATATCATTTTTAGGATGTGTAAGAGTCTGAATATGAGTGTATATAGAGAAACTGGGCGATATATAAAAAAGGCTTAATCCAATCTCTAAGCAAACGTCCGAGTTAATAACACGAAGCGATGCTAACAACAAGAACCGACCTATTCCTACCTAATATGTAATTTATAGCGAGCTTGAGCATGGAACGAACATGAGGGTGAAGGAAAAAAAGAAGGAACAGCTGTACATCATGGCTTTTGTTCCCGATTTTTCTTTTTTATTATTTTCTTACGGAATATTGTTCTTTCCGTATCCGCCTTCTTCACCTCTTCCGCCAAGTTTCATGGCGTCCGTGGGTCTTTCACTTTGTTAAGTGTCGGTACATAGTTCCTTTTTTTTCATTTTCTTTGCTTTTATGTTTCCTATTCCGTCTCCTTTTTTCCTTTTTCGGAGTGGAACCGCCATCGGTATATCCTTTCATCAGCGCACACACACACGTTCTCCTCGAACAATTCTTTATATATATATGTGCAAAGAATCACCAGAAAAATACGATAAAACGACAGACGTATAGCGATGCTGATAAAGAACAGAGAAACAAAAATTAATTGGAAGCGATAGAAAAATCCTCTCTCTGGTGGTAAATGCGATTCCGCAAAGTGAAGATAATAGTGCCTTTTTTATGACTGGAATATGGTTGACCATTATGGTGTGCACGCGATACAGGTATCTCTAGCTTTACGCGATTTCGATATAATGTGATTTTGAAAAGCCGATTTTAGAGATTGCGACGCGCAAAATTTGCTGTGCAGTTTGATTTTAGACCTGGAAATGGGGTTGCAAATTTGTGGTATCACATAATTAAAATGGCGAAATCCGTTGGATTCGTTGATGTAGATCAGGGAAGGTCAACTTCTTTCTGTGCGCGAGCAAACATAATGGTCAGTTATAACCATTTTTTTTAACTATGAGGGGTTTACGGCTGACGATGTAGGTCTGTCGAGTGACAGCCACCCCGTGTCCGGAAAATTCACCGCCAGCAATTCACCGACAACAATTCACCGCCGGAAAATTCACCGCCATGCAATTCACCACTAGGAAAATTCACCGACCCACAATTCACCGACAACAGTTTTAGTGCGAGTCAGTTAGCGAGGGAGTGAGCGATTGAGTTACTGAGTGACCCAGTGAGTGACTGAGTGACCGAGTGAGTAAGTGATTGAGCGAGTGATCGAGTGAGTAAGTGATTGAGCGAGTGATCGAGTGAGTAAGTGATTGAGCGAGTGATCGAGTGAGTAAGTGATTGAGCGAGTGACCGAGTCAGTGATTGAGTGACCAAGTGAGTAAGTAATTGAGCTAGTGACCGAGTCAGTGATTGAGTGAGTTACCCAGTGAGTAATTGATTGAGCGGGTGAGTGAGTGACCCAGTAGTGACTGAGTGACCGAGTGAGTAAGTGATTGAGCGGGTGAGTGAGTGACCCAGTACTGACTGAGTGACCGAGTGAGTAAGTGATTCAGTGGGTGAGTGAGTGACCCAGTAGTGACCGAGTGAGTGATTGAGCGAGTGATCGAGTCAGTGATTCAGCGAGCGAGTAAATTGGTTAGTGAGTGAGTGAATGTTCAGTTAGTGAGTGAGGGAGTGAGTGAATTGGTTAGTTAGTTAATTTTTTTAACGTAGTAGTGTCACAAATGATTAAAAAATCCGATTGTTCCGAAAACATATCCCTTCTCAGTGAGTCTATATTACAATATTAATCTAATGTCATATTTATAGCTTCAGCTGTTTCGGCTCGGCATGATTTCAACGTTAATTCCCACTCTTATGACGCCCTTAGGTTGTCGAATATGGAAAAACCATTTCTTAGTGAGTAGTGAGTCTTTACGTCGTGAAAAAAACTATTAAAAAATTTGATATATTTACAGCTTCAGCGGTTTTGGTTCGGTGATGATGAATCAGTCATGACATGTTATTTTATATACAGTACTAGGGGGCTCTGCCCCCCCCCCCTTTTCTCTTCACAACATATCTTATTTATTTCGTCCCACTTCATCAACGTGCTATGGAAAGGGACACGTGAAAGCACCAGCTTACTGAAGAAGCGAATTTTATAATAATAAAGCAACAAAAAACAAATGTGATTTATCAAGTAACCCCAGAAAACTTCCCCATGGGGGTCCCCAAACTCCAATTCGTTGAATTTTAGGGGGGTGGCCCTGACTGGATTTATCTCGGGCTACCGATGTATTGCAAATTTTACAATGTTAAACAACAAAAACCAATGAGATTCATCCAGGGACACCCGAAATGAAACCTATCAACTTTTCCATGGGGCCCCGACCTGATGGCTTGTAGGACATACCCCCTGTAGCCCCGTTCACATGGGAAATAGAAAGAGCGCGGTTAAAACGGGCTTCAAGGATTTTTGCTAAAACCCGTTCACATGGACAAGCATTTTCACCCCGCTTTCCGGAAGTCGTCAAAGTCACGTGGGTCGACCGGAAGTCTGTTAGCTATCCCATCGATCCTTGTTTGTTTACACATGGAATCCCACGTGGAGTATCTCAATTTTTTTCTGATCTTCCTGAGAAATCATCTTGAAAATGCTCTGGATGAAAGGAATGCTCGAAGCAGGCGAATGATGAGAGTAATGAATGCCATAATTAGATCTGTTGCATCTTCATTGGCATTAGCCTTTCCACAACGAAGAATGTGGGCCAAAATTCGAAGCTCCGTTTGGTGGGAAGAAATCGTATTGAATTCTTGGAGCAATCAAGACTGGAAGGAAAATTTCAGGATTGAAAGGTGAGGTATTTAATTCTTTGTTTTATTTTTTTAATTATTACCGAGACGTTTATTTCGGTGTTTTGGATGAAATTGAAATGATATATAACACATCAGCGTAAATAGCTATAGCAAGCCTTTTTCCTCATGGCATAATTTTTGCTGTGAAATAATTTCTATGTTGAAAAACAATTTTTTTTTCTTAAATCTCTGGCATAATTTCTAAAGTAATTTTTTTCCCCCGAAGTATGAGAATCACATTTATATATGATTTTTTTCTTAAATCGATGGCATAATTTCTTAAGTAGTAATTTTTTTTTATGTAGAACTTTAAAAAAAAAAAAGTAAACAAAATTTTTTACCCCTCAAATCTCTGAAGTTACTTTTTTCCCAAAATAACTATACATACTTATTTTGTTAATTAATTGTCATTTACTTTTTTTTCTGCATTAGGTCCACATTCCAGTCAATATGCAACAAGCTGCGGCCAACTTTGGAAAAAAAAACTGTCGTCAGGAAACCACTTTCTGTGGAAAGGCGAGTGGCCCTGACCCTCACAAGACTTGGGACTTCTGGCGAATTACGTAATTTAGCAAATCTATTTGGTATTGGCCGGTCAACTGCATGCACAATCACAAACGAAACTTGTGTTACTATAATTCGTCACTTTTCCGATGAAATTCAATTTCCTACGGGAAATAATCTATATGCAGTAACTGAAAGTTTTTTGAGTAATAACGGTTTGCCTGGAGTGTGTGGTGCTTTAGATGGTTGTCATATACCAATAAAAGCACCACCAAAAAATGCAAAAGATTATTTTAATCGCAAGCAGTTCCACAGTATCGTGCTCCAGGCAGTTGTGGACCACAGGAAAAAATTTACTAATGTAAATTTTGGGTGGCCTGGATCTGTCCACGATGCGAGAGTGTTGGTAAATTCTGAGATTTATCAGGTTTGTGAAAATGGGTTTTTAAAGACATATCAGTGCCAGCTGCCTGGGACAGACACATGCGTGTCCCCCTATTTGGTTGCAGATCCTGCATATCCGTTAAAAGACTGGATTATGAAGCCCTTCACGGGAGTGTTAACGGCAGAACAGCGGGTATTTAATGCGAAGTTAAGCAGTTGCCGCATTTATGTTGAGCATGCATTTGGTATGCTAAAAGGAAGGTGGCGTTGTCTTCTCAAAGCAAACGATACAAGTTTGCGACATATACAGCATCAAGTATTGGCTTGTTGCATATTACACAATATTTGCCAAGACACGCATGATGACTACCTTCATCAGTGGGATGGGGGAGAAAATAACTTACAATGTAATGATTGCACCGTTCAATCAAATGTGAATAATAATAGCAAAGAAAAAAGGCTGAATTTACTTCAGTGGTGCTGTAACAGCCAATAAATGTATGTAAAATATAGTGAAAACACAAAATTTTAATGCAAAATATAAAAATTTATTTCTTTTCAGTCATGCTTTTTAAAAAATTAAAGATTAATTCATTTTGTTTCAGAATTTGTTCATTTTGTTTCAAAATTTTTTCTCTAAAAGCTTCCCTCTTTTCTTCGGCTGCTTTCTCTGCGGCTTCTTCAAACTCCAAAATCTTATTTGTCGTCTCCTTCAACACATTTTTTAATGCTTCTTCCATCAGGTTGATTTTTTTTCTTTTCCTACCCCGACCTGTAATGTGAATGGTTTTTATTACACATATACTCACAATAAATATATTTGACCATTACCAGGGGTCTGTCCAGCTGAAATTTGGGTTTGAAATTTGGGCTGAAATTTTTTCTCCAGACCCTTCACAAAATCAGACCTGAAAAACAGACACTTCGCAAAATAAAAATTAACGAAACCATGAACTTGGCATGTCATTTCTTTCGTTATTAACTAGATTATTTTGCTTCGCACAAAATTGAATGCATATTGTTGTAACACATACACCTTATTTTTGTGACCCTTTTCACAAAAATAACGACAATTTTCACAAAAACAGTACCCTACAGAAAATGTCTGGACATATCCCTGCCATTACTTTTCAAATAATCACTATCACTGGTGCATAGTTATAGAAATATTGAGGTTCGAGTCTGCTAAATAATCTGAAGCACTCTGAATATTTTATATAAGTACAGTGGATCTCACTTATTACGTTTGTCAAAAAAAAACATAATAGGAAAATGTTCTAAACAGGAAATTTAGATGCTACGAAATAAAAATGAAAGCCATAAAAATTATACCTCCGTCTGTTGATGTGGAGGTGCCTGGAGTTTGCGAGGTGGATGGTGTTGATGTAGAGGCGCATGGAGTTTGGGAGGTGGATGGTGTTGATGTAGAGGCACGTGGAGTTTGGGAGGTGAATGGTGTTGATGTAGAGGCGCATGGAGTTTGGGAGGTGGATGGTGTTGATGTAGAATCGCGGGGAGCTTGAGAGGTGGATGGCGTGGAGCATGGAGTTTGCAACATGCTAAGCAGCAGCTGTTGCTCTGGTCTATCTTCACCCTCTTGAAATGTTTGTGAAGAATAGCATTGCTGCTCCAATCTTTCTTCACTGTCAGGTAAACTAGAATGCAAAAAATAATGAAAAATTATACAATGTCTTTGTTATTATTCTCTCTTAGGGCGATATTACACTACACAATTTTTAAGTCCTTTTATAAATCTTGAAAAATCCAACCAATAAGCTTATCGGTTGCATTTTCTGGAATGTAGCGTATGAGCTTCATTGGTTGGATTTTTTAAGTTTTATAAAAGGGATTTTATCAAACTTTTATAGTGTAATACAAGCCTTTGAATTTAATATATGCTGAGTTCTGTGTTGCATAAATGAGCTGTTTAAACCTTAAAATACATGGACAGGGCCGTAGATGCCTTCTCGGGATGGGGGTTAAAGTGAAAAATTTACATTATTTGTGATTCCCCCCCCCCCATTTGGCTCGGGGGTCCTAGTTCTGAAAAGTAAATGGTGGCATTAAATCAAGCATCAACAATTTCAAATAATTTCTAATGCTTGTTATGTCAGACTTAGAAACAGTATTCTTTGCTTCGTGGGAATTGTAATAAAATGAAGTAGGTGAAAAGTCTGTGGCCTACAGCACTTAAGGGCGATATATTGTCAAGTTCATAAAAATCGAGAGTTTGATACTCGATTTGTCCTTGTCAGTTTCCCAACAGATTCAGGAAAAAAACTGTTACTGAAAGAAAGTGCAAGGAAGCTGAGATTGGACAATGAACTTCACAGGCCCCTATCTACTTAGTTTTAGTGTGCAGAGAATGGTCACGGAATGAATGAATGGTGGGCCTCTTCCACTAGACTTATCCCATTGTGATCTCTTTCAGTCCAGTTTGTGTGGCAGAGCATGGAAAAAAGAGTGCACCTAATAGTCTGAGTGTGCATCTAATGTTGAGTTTGACTTTGCAGTGCTGACATCTACATTTTGAATTAAGAGTGAAGTGTGATGATGGGATATTTGTGCCCCCCCCCCCTAAAGCAGAATATTTAGCACTGTTCTGCGACGAGCCCTCAGCTAACTGGAAATGTTTAAAAATCCCTATTCAGGTAATAGTGTTTTTTTGCACTTTTTTTAAAAATTCTTCCAAATTGTTCTGCAATAGCGGTAATTGTTCTACGACGTACGTCACAGATTTTGGCACATTCTGCTTTGGGGTTTGTGCCATTGCAGGCCTGTTGTTCATTGCGGCGAGACTCTTTATATATATATAATGGAGAGATCAACTCGCATTCCAACCTTGATGTGCAGTCATAATGCGACAAAAACGATCAAGTTTGTAAATTGTTTAGTACGAAAATATATGAGGCAAATAGGCTCAGTGTTAAATGAGATGAATCAACTGATAAAAATACATATATATTTCAACTTACTCATCCTCATCTGGCATCTCGCACTCCACCAATACATTTACCTCTTCAAGGGACTCGTCCAAGTCTATAAAAAACAAGTATATCTATCAATAATCTCTGAAAAAATTACATGCTAATTCGTTCTGATAAATGATTGCGCAAACATGAAATAAAACATCTTGTTTACCCCTAAATTCTGTATAAAGGGACTATAGTCCGGTCTGTGATGTAACTTTTTATTGGTCTGATGTAACTAGTGAATCATGATTGTTCGTTAATGGGTTACACTACTTATGAGGTAACCATTATTCGTTACTCAAGGGAGATATTATACTGAGATCTGTCTGTTTTATCAATTTCAAAACTTCATAAGTGAATGTGTTTTCACAATCTCAGTATTATGAATAACCTGTGTCGCAGATGGATTTAAAATCTTATGTTACATCAAGTACCTATATGTAGATACCACAATTTTCATTGAAAAGCCGCAGCTATATAGACGCAGTTATAATTATTGTTAATAAGTTATTAAAGTTCAGTCAAAAGTTTAGTCCAAGTTCATGTCCATTTCATTTATCAATGAAAACAATGTGACATTTCTCTTACAACATATAAAGTGGATCCTGTTCACGTTTTCTCAACAATAGCGTGAAAAAGCAAAAAATGATGAGAAACGTCTCGGGGCCCTGTCAGCCCCTCCCATGTGGGCAGTGCCACCTTAACGCATGGGCGCACCCGGGCCCTCAGGGAAAGAGGGGCCTCACAAAAATCAGATCCGGTTGAAATCTTCTAGAATTTACAAGGTAGGGCCTCAGAAAAACCACTTGGCCCGGGGGCCCATGATGCTCTTAAGACGGCCCTGCATGTGGGGGCCATGGCACATGCCCATCTTAAGAGCATCATGGGCCCCCCCCCATCTGACTGCATATGCCTGTTTACTAATTTATATGCGCACTGGGCTCTCGAAAATTTTAATCTGATCTAATTTTCATAACCCCCCCCCCTCCCGCTCCTCAGGCCCAGATGAGCCCATGCGTCAAGACCACTGTGCATATTATATCAAATGATGAATTCGAAATTTTTAGAAAAGACATATGCGTAATTTTACACTTACCTGGATTCACATTTTTCATGCCCACATCCAGTCTTATCGTGGGTGTAGTGCTGTCACGACACCCAAGAACAGAATCCATCTCTTCATAAAACTGGAAATTGTGCTTGCTGCTCGCACCGCTCCGTCTTAAAGCATCTCTTGTTGCTCGATATCTTCGTTTCAAAGATTTCAATTTGGTACGGAGTTGTGATACCGATTTCTTCACGCCTTTCTCCGCCAATTCCTCAGTTATTTTACGGTACAATTCGCTATCGCGAACTGTACCGTCGAATTTACCTTCTGCCGCATATTTTTTATATACTGCTAAAAATTCTATCACTTCCGCCTCTTTCCACCGATCAGATGTCACAACGATGATCTTGGCCATGACGATGAACGAATTGAAAATCTTTCGAATGAACTTTGACCCTATCTTCCAATATGGCCGTCAGGTTTTTCCGATTACCCGCGCAGAGAATTATGGGAAAGAAGGTAACGACCTCTCAAATATCCTCTCAAGAGAAGGGGCCATGCCTACTCCCCATTTCTTTCCCTCGCAGGGAAAAACGGCCGTCAAGAGGGTGCTAGCCCCCCCAACGATACCGCAATATTGCACATGTGAACGGGGCTTGTGAGTGGCCTCGGGAATTTTTAATTTTTATCAATTTTAAAACGAATAAAATCCAGGGCCCACATCCAGTAACGGGGACCCCATACGCAGATTTTTAGTGGGGCACACAGACACTGGATTTATCTCGGGCTTGTGCTGCTGAAAATTCTACAATGTTAAACAACAGAAAAGAATGAGATTCATCCAGTGCCCCCAAAATGGAACGGGACCCCTGACTCGGAAGCTAATCGGGCATCCCCTGTGAAGGCCACTGCAAATATTCATTTTACCAACGAATAAAATCCAGGACCCCCCCCCCCCCTCGCAATTACCCGTGACCGAATTCGCAAATTTTATGGGACCTCAGACTGGATATACATTGGGCTTCCGCTATCGCAAATTTGTCAATGTTAAACCAGCAAGAAAACAATGAGTTCCATCAAGGACCCCTGGAAATGAAACCTTTTAACTTCCCCATGAAGGTGTATGTGCAATCTCACGGGTACCCCGACCCTGTATGTTGGGAGCACTGGGTGATATATGTATATTTTACGTATGCATACCTCTCGGCATGACCCCCACGATGGCAGGACTGACAGGGGCCGGAACGTTTCTTATCCTTTGTGATATTTTCACACTATAAATTAAGCACAGAGGGGCCCGTGAAAACGCTGGTTTGGGGGTCCGCCATGTATTTCAGCTTAGGGGACCTGCTGTAGGATGTGGTAACCTCAGGGTACATGCACATAACTTGTTCCCGATATATGCTAGAGTTAAATGCAAACTTGATCCCAAAATCGTAACCAACTTCCGTAACACAAAAACGTAACAGATTTCCATCACTCAAAAAACGTCACCGACTCCCGTAATAAAAAAATCGTCACTAATTTCCGTTGCATAGGAAGTATATATATACGTATATAGTAAATATAGAGTACATATACTAGATACGCACTAAGGCGGGATTCCTGAAAGTCCATCAAGTGAAATCGCGGGTAACAGCTAGTTCAGCATAAAAAAAATCCATTGGTTACTGATGATCAGCGATGTTTTTTATAACATCAAAGTGATAACAGGAGATGATTTTAAGCATTTTTAGGTTAGTTAATTCATCGCGTATCCACTTACTTTATTATCTTTTAATTCTCTGTTATTATCCCTTTTAACATTCCATTAGAAGTTTCTGAGTAAAACCGAGTTAATGGAATTTTGTTGAATATACTACTTTAGGTCGCCCAGTTTAGGGACCGATGCAGGGCACCGGTGTGTAGGCGCCTATCTGTAGGACCGGTTGTTGAGCTCCATTATTAAATATAATAACAATCAGAAGGTTTTATATAATACATGTTTAATTTGGTACGGACACATAAAAATGAAAGACATCACATGACAATGGTTGCTTGCCGACTGCGAAGAAAAAACATTCGATTTTTTATCGCAACTTGCGTTGCTAGGTAACAAAATATTCTCATCAGAAAATTGCGAAGTGCGACGTCATAATTTTTCCGCAGTCGGTGAAAGTTCAAGTAGAGGTCGCTACACACTCCCCCCCTAGTGTCAACGAAATGACGTGGTCGAGTATCTGTCGGGGAAGTGGACATGACGACCGGAACGAGTCACAGTTGCTGGTACTGTACTTGGATGGACGGGTGACGTCGAAGGCACTTGGGTATGCTGGTCACTTAAGAAAGCTGGGATCAACCGATCGATGGAGATTCTCCTGGATGTCCCGTTGAAGTCGATGTCGAAGAATTTATCTCGTCGATCTTTGACCAGAAATGGGCCTTGATACGTTGGTTGCAAGGCAGAGTGTGGTGCATCGTTACGCAGGAAGACATGAGATGCGGATTGTAGACATGTAGGAACATATGTTGGCGTAGATCCGTGAGTTGTTGTAGGTATGGGTTTCATTGAACGCATTAGTTTTTGAAGTTGATGGACGAAATCGGACTGTTTGATGTCTGGTATTGCGGAGAAGTACTCGCCAGGAAGTTGCAATGGTGATCCGTAGAGGATTTCGGCGGAGGAGCATCCTAAATCTTCTTTCACTGCGGATCTCAGGCCTAGTAGTGCTAATGGAAGAGCGTCAACCCAAGCTGCATGGGGTTGGATTCGGCAGCTTAGGGCAGCTTTCAGAGATCGGTGTTGTCTCTCGATGAGTCCATTCGCCTGAGGATGATATGCGTTCGTCTTGTGATGTTGGAATCCGAGGTATCTGCTTAAGGTTTGGAAAAGATGACTCTCAAACTGTCTTCCTTGGTCTGTGGTAATCTTCTGTGGTATGCCAAATCTGGCAAACCAGGTCGCAATTAGGGCTTTGGCGACTGTTTCGGCAGTTTGGTCTGGCATAGGTGTGGCTTCGATCCATCTGGAATATCTGTCTATTATCGTTAGGAGGTACCGTGAGCCTTGGCATAATGGCAATGGGCCAACTATGTCGAGATTGATGTGTTGAAATCTATTGTTTGGTACTTTGAATTCGGCCAGAGCGGAACGAGTGTGTCGGTGAACTTTAGAACGTTGGCATGCAATGCATGCTCTAGTCCACGCCTGACATTCTTTTTTGATGTTGCGCCAGATGAAGCGTTGAGAAACCAACTTGGTAGTAGCTTTGATACCTGAATGAGAAAGCGTATGGAGTGATTCAAAAGCTTGTCTTCTGTGTGATTCTGGAATATAAGGGCGGATGTGTCCCGTAGAAATGTCACAAAACAAGTGCTTCGTTATATTACTGTCCGGCAAACGCAGTTTGACGATTTTCAATGATGAGCTTTGTTGGAGTTCACGTAATTCATCGTCACATTGAGAGTCGGCAATCGCATTGTAGTCGATTGGTGATGGAGAAGCAATAGTTGCGATGCGTGACAAAGTGTCAGCAACTACATTGTTTGGTCCGGGAATATACCTGATATCAGTAGTAAATTCTGCGATATAATTTAATTGCCGTAGTTGTCGAGGCGAAGCTTTGTTCGGGTCTTGTTTGAAGGCATACATCAATGGACGATGGTCACTATAAATGGTAAAATGACGTCCTTCTAGCTGGCATTTGAAATGTTTAACTGCGCTATAAATAGCTAGAAGTTCTCTGTCATACGCACTGTATTTTACTTGAGACTGGGAGAGTGTGCGAGAGAAAAAACTGAGGGGTTGGATCACACCGTCATGCTCTTGCTGTAACACTGCACCGATGGCATTGTCCGATGCATCTGCTACGAGAGAAATGTGCGCGTTTGGCTTTGGATGAACGAGCAAAGTGGCGTTGCATAGCGCTTCCTTGACATCGGCGAAGGCTTGTGAAGCTTGTTGAGTCCAATTGAGTGGTTTCCGGCTGTTTTTCGCATGACCTGCTAACATAGCGGTGAGTGGTCGCTGCAGGTCCGCACACTTAGGTATGAACCGGTGGTAAAAATTCAACATGCCCAGAAATCGGCGCAAGGAAGTGGCGGAAGTGGGTTGCATAAAGTTCTTGATGACATCTACTTTGGCGGATAACGGTTTGAGTCCATTCTTGCTAATTTCATATCCCAAGAATTTGATGGTCGGGACGCCAAATATGCATTTTGGCACATTTATGCACAGTCCGTATTCGTCAAGTCGACTGAATACTTCACGTAAGTGTTGGAGATGAGTTTGCTCGTCTGGAGAAGCTACCAGGATATCGTCTAAATAACAGAATACGAATTCCAATCCTTGAAGGATCGTATTCATGAATCTCTGGAAGGTCTGCGCTGCATTGCGTAATCCAAAGGTCATATACGGAAATTCGAAGAGTCCAAACGGTGTAGTAATTGCTGTTTTTGGAATATCCGGCTCGTGCACTGGAATTTGTTGATACGCTCTAATCAGGTCGATTGAGGAATATATTGTCGTTCCGTGGAGAATGTGCGAGCAATCTGTGAGGAAAGGAATCGGGTAACGATCAGGAACTGTGATTTTGTTTAGTGCTCTATAGTCTCCACACGGTCCCCAGTCGCCAGATTTCTTTGGCACTAGATGGAGTGGACTAGACCAACTGCTCTTCGAAGGCTGACAAAGTCCTTGTTGCATCATGAACTCGAACTCTTTTCGCGCAACTTTCAACTTTTCCGTGGAAAGCCGTCGAGGTCGGGCAAAAACTGGTGGACCTGTAGTCTCAATGAAGTGCTTGATATTGTGCTCTTTAATTTTCTTATTTTGGATGTGTGGACGGAGAATATCAGGAAACTCTTTGACTATATCCCGATATGGCGATGATAATAGATCGATACCGTTCAAGCAAAAAGATGGAGCTGCGATATTTCTTGCAATGGAACAAGTGGCGGATAGCAAGGTCGTTCCATCGATGAGGCGATGATGTTTGCTATCGACTAACAGGTTGAAATGCGATAGAAAATCTACACCAATAATTGGTCGGGTTACGTCGGCTATGATGAACGGCCAAGCAAATGTCCTTCGGAGGTTCAAATTCAATGTTAGAAGTTTGGTACCGTAAGTTGAGATAGAGGAACCATTGGCGGCTGTAAGAATCAACTTCTCGGGTTTCTTGTGGGTATTGACGACAGTTCGCGGGACGACTGACACATCAGCGCCCGTGTCGATCAAAAAAGTCCAGTTGGTGGAAGGATCGGCCAGTATGACTCTGTCGACGAATTGGCAGCCGTGGCCTTGGCCGGTGGACGACTGCCTTATTAGTTTCCCGGTGAGGTTTTGAAGGAGCAGGGCTGTTGACATTTCTTAGCCTGAGCTCCGAAACTGGTGTGATAGAAGCAGAAGCCATTTTCAGCTTGTTTGTATTGGGCTCGGCTGTGGGATCGCGAGCGAGAATACCGTTCTCGATGATGGAATCGAGGTCTAGGCTGTCGCTGCGAAGTGTGAATAGCGGCTTTCAGCTCACTCAACTCTTTGGTCAGAGCTGCGACTTGTTGCTCCAGTGATTGGCTGATTGCGTTCTCAGGTCGACCGGATGCTGAACAGATATTTGGAATGGCCAACTCAGCGATTTTATCTGCCATCGAAGCAAGTTGTGGAAGCCCTTCGCTCGAAGCAGCTAGTATAGCTTGGACGTTAGCGGGGAGTCGCGCTAACCACAACGATTTCAGCAAGTCATCACTGAAGTTATGTCCGGCAAGCTCACGCATTCGGGCAAGCAGATGCGATGGTTTTTGATTTCCTAGTTCTAAACCTTGCAGTAGCGTACGGATTTTCGATGATTCGCTCTCAGCGTAAACCTGAATCAATCGTGTCTTCAGCGCGTCGTATTTATTCTGCTGGGGAGGTTCTAGAACTAAATCTTGGACTGTCGATAAAATATCGGCATCGATACCAGCGATAGTATGGTTGAACTTCGTAGCATCGGCAGTTATCGCTGCGATCGAGAATTGTGCTTCTAGTTGGATAAACCACAAGTTTGGATTGTTTCTCCAAAATGGAGGCGGCTTTATAGCGACGCGATCGACATTCGGCGGATTGTCCATTTGGAACGGAGGAAACGATTACTCGCTTACCTTGAGAAGCTTGCTGTTCGAAATCATGGCGCTGTTCGAAATCATGGTGCTGTTCGAAATCACGGCGCTGTTCGAAATCACGTCCGGCGTCGCCAGTTTAGGTCGCCCAGTTTAGGGACCGATGCAGGGCACCGGTGTGTAGGCGCCTATCTGTAGGACCGGTTGTTGAGCTCCATTATTAAATATAATAACAATCAGAAGGTTTTATATAATACATGTTTAATTTGGTACGGACACATAAAAATGAAAGACATCACATGACAATGGTTGCTTGCCGACTGCGAAGAAAAAACATTCGATTTTTTATCGCAACTTGCGTTGCTAGGTAACAAAATATTCTCATCAGAAAATTGCGAAGTGCGACGTCATAATTTTTCCGCAGTCGGTGAAAGTTCAAGTAGAGGTCGCTACACTACTATCTTGTATTGGGCAACAGCAATTTGTAATTTATACAAATACAAGGCCACATCAGGCAAAATGCCCAGCGAGGTGGCTGAGAAAAAGATGCCCACAATAAATATGGATGTCATATATTTCAGAAATACAGCAACCCAAATCCGTATCATCTGAATTTCTTCTCATAAAGTCATTATTTAAACTTCCCGCCATATCTTTAGGATATGGCACTTACTCACTCAATAGATCACTCACTCACTAGATTGCTCACTCACTTACGGACTGACTTACTCGCTTATTGAATCAGTAACTCACTCGCTCACTGACTCACTGAATCACTTACTCACTGGGTCACTCACTCAGTAACTTAATCGCTCATTCCCTCCATAACTGACTCGCATAGAACTGTCGTCGGTGAATTTTCCGGCGGTGAATTGTTGGTCGGTGAATTTTCCTAGCGGTGAATTGCATGGCGGTGAATTGTTGGTCGGTGAATTTTCCTAGCGGTGAATTGCATGGCGGTGAATTGTTGTGTCGGTGAATTGTCGGTCGGTGAATTTTCCTAGCCGTGAATTGCATGGCGGTGAATTGTTGGACGGTGAATTTTCCTAGCGGTGAATTGCATGGCGGTGAATTGTTGTCGGTGAATTTTCCGGCGGTGAATTTTCCGTAAACCCAGCCACCCGACAGGATATTCTAATTGTGAAAGATATTTTGATTATATATGTTGCGGTGAATGTGATAAATCCGTTATTATGCATACTTACCAATCGCCTTGGCAAGTTTGATAAATTTATTACTTTTACCGGCGATTATGCATAATAGCCTAGTGTAATTGGTGAATTGATGAATATGAAAGAAATTTCCCTACTTCAAATGAGTCTAGTATGTGGGATGAATAAGTAGGACCCCGATATAATGACAACACCTTTTACGCTCGTAGCCCGACATAATGATACAATACATGCATAAATTATCCTGTATAGTGGGGTGGCCAACTTTTTTCTGTTCGAGGGTCAACATAATGGCCAGCTATAACGCCGCGGGCCGCATCAGTGGTTCAACTTCGGTGTATAAGCCGCTCCATTATTAATTGAATTAATTAGTTAGTAATTAAATTAATTTATTCACTAAATATAAGAAGTTTGTTAATCAAGAAATCTGCTGTTGGAACCGATAGTTCAAATAATGATCACAGATTTAATTTCTTTACGGTACTTTCACATTGTCGTGGGCAGCGCAAAATACGGCTCGCGGGCCAGCTGTTGGCCACCCCTGATGTAGATGAATCCTGAATAGAGGAAACGCTCAAATCCATCTCACCACTTTTCACTAATCAACACAGTATGCTGACACATCGAAAATGCCATGAAAAGTTTAATCGAAGAAGACAATCCAAACGAGAATCTATAATTGTTCTTTTTGTGAGGGATATTCAGAATTCTCTGTCTTTGTTATTGAAATTTTTGTAAAGAGACGAAGAATGCCACTTGTCAGCTGAATCTTAACTGCTTTCAGTAAAAATGTTATCAGCCAATCATAACAGGCTCTTCAGGAAAGAAATATCATCCACATTCATTAGAATCGATCAGATCTAGCAAAGACAGAGAAAAGCGGAGAAGATTAATTAAATTTGTTCATATAGCCATGCAATAATAGTTGAAAGGTGTTTTATGAGCATTATTATAAGGTGAAAAAGTGGTAAGGACCAATAGAATAACGTTACCGGGGAAAACAAGTTAATCTCGATAATGGCTGACTACCATTGAACAACACTACTACTATTGAACACTGATACTAAATAATTGTAAGAGGTGATCCTTATATGTTCAGTACAAATACGATGCAAAACGAAGTACGCGTCAGATGAAAGAACTACAGTAAAACCCCTTTTTACGGACCACCTTAGTTGCGGTCATCCCTGTTTTACGGCTAAATTAACATTTCCTGTTGTATAATGAAAGTACGCATTTCAAACCTATAATTAACGATCAACCCTCTTTTTTTGACGAATTTTTTGTCCCACGGGTGCCCCGAACACCGGAGTTTTACTTTACTTAGCTGTAATACGTTTGAGTTTCTACGTATTTTTATTGTTTCTAGGTAATTGCGTTGTTTTTTTCTATACATTTATTTTGTTTTCCATATACTTATGCTATGTTTCAATGTATTGTATATTTTTATGATATGTGCAATAATTGCGCAACTTCAGGGAAAACCGTAGTCAATCCAGCTTTTTTATGGTCAAATTCGTGTTCCGCACACTGAAATATATAAGAAATGACTAATTTTGTTTCGGACGCCGAAACTTTCAAAATTTTTTGTTTAGTGTTATTATGGTTTCTTTTTAAACGCCCATATTTCCATTCTCGTATCATGCGTTTTTTTTCTCCTATAACATATGCGAGCCAAGTTACACCAGTCACATTAATCCATGTAGTATGAATTTTACTATAAAAAAATCTTGAGATATGTAATTTTTTATTAAATACCTTTTACCCTTTGGCTACAAAAGTAGTCAAAGATATGGTTCTCTCTCAGCGCAAGCGATTAAAAATTGGGTTTTTTTTTATGTTTCCCTCTTCTGAAACATACAGGACAATCTTTGCATGGATTGAATAGAATCGAAAAAAGGACGGAACAATACAGTACAAGTAGACCTGAGACCAGAATTACACTCTATTAAAGTTTGATAAAAGTTATTTTATGAAACTTGAGAAATGTGGCCAATAAGTGCATCGGTTACATTCGAGCAAATGTAATTAACAGGCTTATTGGTTTTTTTTTGTTTAAGCTCTTTTGTCAAAATCTCGGCCTGAGGATATTACAGAGCAGAGGGATATAATCTGGTTAGGAGTAGGAGGCCTGGGAATGTACTGGAAGGGTAAAAAAGAAAGAAAGAATACTTATGCGCCATCTGTACCTTATTTAGGAAAATTTAACGAAAAGCAAAGTATTTACAATTGCTTGAAAAATTATCAAACAGGCCATCAAAACTATCATTTTGGACTCTTTTAAAACATTCAAAATTAGTTTTGATTCTAAAATTTGAGAAAAGTTTTACGTTAATTTTTTGTTAAACTATTATTTGATGTATATTACTTTTTTGTACTTGTGTATTTTAGTCCAAAAATCTGTAGATTTTACTGCGTATCAGTAAACGTACGATTTGCATTATTCTTTGCCCTAAGTACGTGAGCAATATTGAGGTGTGAATATAGTGCGTCCGTATTTCCGATTCTGGAAACCCGAATGTGAAGCTAATAAAAGTTTTAAATCAGATTTTTAACCAATCGGACATGACGCGTGTTTCCAGAATCAGAAATACTGACGCACTATGTTTACACAATCATTTCTGGCTATTGGGGTGGGAGGAATCTGTGTTGCTGTATTTGAACTATGTAGAAGATACTTTCCAGATTCAGCAGTAATGAGGTGCATTTGATGCATTA
The DNA here is from genome assembly GCF_987345545.1 of Pholcus phalangioides. NCBI lineage: Eukaryota > Metazoa > Arthropoda > Arachnida > Araneae > Pholcidae > Pholcus > Pholcus phalangioides. The sequence continues at coordinate 4,650,085 of NW_028301628.1, read as the reverse complement.
AAAGGGCCACCGTAATGAATTCAGGACCTAGTGCCAAAAAAAATTTTGAAACCTATGATTCCATATATTTCGAGTGTCAAAATTCAGCATAAAAAATGCTTATACGTAATTACAGAATTTATGAAATCCAGAAAAGCACCATTAATGAAAGTAGTAATTCAGAATTATTGGAAAATATAATATCGTAGTAGATGGGAATTTATGAAAAAAATAGCTACATAATTACTGAAAGCAATTATTTCAGAACCACTGAAAGACATAATTGCAGAATCATTGAGAGTAATTTCAGAATTGTTTAGTTCCTCAAAAAATATTAAGAGTTTGTGAACGAAATAGTTTCATATTTAATGAAGCTTTAAAATTAATGAAAAAATACTTTCAGAAATATTGACACAAATTTCCGAATTAGTGAAAATTTAATTACAGAACATTATTGGGAGAATTTTTAAATTGGTCTGTTTTATTTTGAGGTGAGAACAGAGGATGCCTGAATTTTCATATTTTTATGGAGCCTGCATAACTATCTGCATTCATGGACGTTAAAGCGGATCCAAAATAAATGTCCGCGTTACCATCGACAATTTAAAAGGCACGTCCATGAAATTAGTTCAACAGCTTTTGAATGTTTCGAGAGAGTTTGAAATTTTGGAATGGACATGATTCCTAAGTGTGCATTTAAAGCAAATTTCACGCATGTATGTGGCCAGGTGCAGACATTCATTTATTATCGATAAAACTAACAGTGAGAGAAAGAATGAATGTTATTATGAGTGCAATTTTGATTATTTAAGGTCTGTTACTGATGTTAAACTTCTTTCGAAAGAGAAATCACATTTGCGCCAATTTTTCAAAGTTGCAATTGACAACCAACTTGAGCCGCCTTCAGTGCTGCATGTTAGTATTGAACTTGGAACCTGTCGATATGAGTCCATCACAATGCCCAAACGACCGCACAGAAGCTGGCCGTATAATCGTACATTCACATAGTAAACATTCGAGATCCTCGTAAACATAAATTGTTAACTAACGAATTGTTACATGCAAGAATATTCTGTGAGTGCGTACGCTGCGCTGTCTCAACCCCCCCCCTTGTCAGCAAAAGTCAGCATAACGGTGACCCCTTCCCCCCCTTCTTGTGAGCGAAATTTCATCAGCTCTGCCCCTCTGAATCTAACTCATATTTTCATAGAGGGTGGTTGATGACGTAAGCATTATCCAAACCCCCCCTCCTCCCTTGTCATCAAAAGTCAGCAAATCGGAAACCCCCTCCCCCACATCGATGATGACGTAATACTTGAACGGCCCCTGAAGCAGGGGCCCTAGGCTGGGATCTTTTACAGGGTCCCCTTTATGATGAATTTATAGCGTGAAAAAAAAAGAAAAAAAGATCCGCAACAGGGCTGGAGCCTTGTCAACCCACCCCTTGTGGGGCCATGGGTCATTACTGCACTGCTCCAGAGAACAGAATTGTTTTATTCATTTTGCTAATCACAGTGAACATCATTTGATCATTTTTGTCACACCACGGTCATTTTCTGCACACGAGGGCTAATTAGACCGGGACCTACAATTTATTGCCGATTCCGAACGGCGGGCTTGTTTTTTATACTCATCGAGAGGTTGGTGCGCTAACCCCTCGATGGGGAGCTCCCTGCGGTATCAATTTTTTGCTGCGGTCAAATTGCCGTTATTGTCGTACCCCTTTGTCAGGAAAGTTTTCTGACAAGGAAGAACGGGGTATCGAACTCGCGACACCTCTATAAACACCCTTTGGTACTTTAGGCGAGTATCTTATCGACCTGGGCTACCGCGCCCTAATCACAGTAAACAGTGTTTCGATTCGTACTCCAAGAAGCGTAGAATTAGTTTCTTCCTACATTATTACAAACACGAGTGCAAACACATAGGCCATAACAGACAAGATGGCAGAAATGTGTTATAGTTTATTCGTTACATGTTGGTTAGCCGAAGATATATTTTCTATAGGAGACGTTAATGCATTTTCTGAGGACGATGCCATATTTTCATGTCGTCTGTAACAATAAAAAAATGTTGTTACAACTTCATGTTTCTCTTTTTTTTATTTCACTCAGTAGTTGCCTGAAGTGAATTTCCAACTTCACATGAAGACATTTATTGTTCTCCTTATAATACCTTTTATTTTGAAAGTTTTTTATATGTGTGTGTGTGTCTGGTAAATGCTAACGTCTCCCATGAGAGAAGCGATTGCATTGGAATCAACATCGCAAAGCGGAAGAAACTGGCCATTATAGAAGACTTCGTTATTTGATGACAAGGCGGGTTGAAATGTTCTCATGGGGTATATATATATATTTATATCTCCAGAAGATTTCTGGTCTTTTACTCAAGTCACGTGCTTTCCAGGTATCTTTTCTTGACAGTAAAAAAAAGACGATAAAGAAATTAAAAAAAAAGCACCATTTGTTGATAAAAAACTTCAATTTTGAGCAATTTATCTTAAGCCTTTAGTTGAAGAACCTCCCCGTAGAATAATTGATATTTTCCATCCGTGTTGTTGTTTTATTATTCGTCACGAATAATCTGTGACATGTTTAGTAACATTCACACATAAGCTGATTAAGTTTGAGCTGATTTCAGCTTGAGTATTGACGTAAATAAATATACTAAGCTCAGGTTAGTTGAGTTTGGATAATTGTCTATTGTACTTTTTTATGCAGTAACCCAGGAAATATCACTTAAAATGCAACCTCATGAGATATCGGATCAAAGATTTTAATAGCGCTGTAGCGAAAGTTCGTGAAATGAGATTGTTATTTAAAATCTAAATTTTTGAGTATAATATATATATTATGTACACCTAATTAATGACACGGTCTTGTGTCTCTCGAACGTTATACAGCGAAGTCTTTTTACAGTAATCTCTATGAATCATTCCGTCTAATACGTTCACGTAGTTCGATTTTTTTTTCACTGAGAAAAATTGTTTTTATTAAATTTTTTCTGTGATTTTTCCCTTTTACCATTGATTTGGCGTCGTTGCTGAATCCGTCGCCCCTGGATATCACAAGTAGTTTTTTGTGCAAGAATTTTTATGCAAAATTGGCGCATGTTCAATAAAAACTAAATGTCATGCACTTGACCTTCCAGAATGTTCGAGATTCAATGCGACTGAGATGTGAAACCTGCATTACAACTCAGGGATGACACTTCGAACATTTTTCCCCTCTGTTATTCTTTCAATGCACATTAAAACGCGTGTTTACTTACGTGGTGTCCTTTCACTTCTGGTGTTTTATGTATACTCACTCTACCGTATCAGGAAAGTATTTCCAACCATTCATTACTCAGTGATTCGGAGTCGTATAGGCATACTCTCGTACCTCGGCATACTCGTACCTCTTCTAGTAGAAGTTTGTAAACCTGATGCTGAGACATCCTGTATATACAGTTTACTGGAATCGTGAATAAATGAACAAATATACAACACATGACGTATTCTAGTCTTTATTTATAAGCTGTTGTTTGAAACATATTCGAAATTTTAACCCTGTAGACCTAATGGAAGGACCTTCAGGTCGCTTGAGGTCACAAAGTGCACATTTTATACCAATGAAAATACAAGGTCACAACAGACAAAATGTCTAACGAGATGGCTGAATGATGCCCATAACAAATATGGATGCCATATAGGGCCTACTTATAACATACAACAACCCGATTAAAAATGCAATTATAAAAACTTAAAATTATAAATAGATGATAAAATATTATACAGTGCCCATAAAAAATATTTATGGTTGTCTTATTCTATATGTATGGATCACTTTTCGATTAATCCCAACATGTTTGGCGTATTTCTTTTTAAATGTGTGAAACGTGTTTTCTCTACATTTATATGCTTGCATCTATGTATACGTTTGTGTCGGTACATATGCTTGTGTGTTTATATTTATGTAAACGTACTATCTTATTTGGATAAACAAATGGATGTAAAAACTGTACAGTCGACGCTCGTTATAACGATCCCACGTTATAGTGACTATTTCATTACAACGACCGGTAAGTCCTAAATATTTCCAAACAACTAGTACCACGTGTTTCACTTTCAATATAACGACCCTCAAAATATAGCATCCGTTTTCTACCGGACGAAGGGGGGTCGTTATATCGAGCGTTGACTGCATATAACTCTTTTGTGTGTCAAACTGACCCAATTTTAATAATATGAAGGTGAAGAAAAAAAAAATGTTGAAAGTATAATACCAAAACTCGCTGCACAAAAGTGAGAAAACATCCACTGAAAATGACTTCGCGTCGAATAAAAAAAAAAAAGCCAATAGGAAATTTCATAAAAAATAAAACCGAAAGTTGGAAAATCTTCGGACAATTCCGTAGTGCAAGACCAGTGTAAAACCATTGATCAGAGATAAAATTTAACAAGCTCACACCGGACCTTACTCATTTAAGAACTTTTCCACCGTGAGGCGAAACTAACCTCATGTGAGTTTTCACATCTTTCGAGGGCAGAGAAGAGTGAAGAAAAGGAAAGTGTATAGGTGAGCGATTCCATCCAGAAAGAAACTCCAAAAAAAAGAATAACAACAATAATAAAAAGAAAAATAAGTTTCTACAAGAAAATAAAAGCAATAAAAACGAAGACAGCCAAAAAACTATATATATAAAGCAGCTTTATCTGCTTTGCTGCGGCCAAGCGAATGGGTTCTTAAACCGCTTACGTACCCTACCTACACTTTGTCAATATATCTGCACTGAAAGAAAAGAATAAAAAACTCAAATCCTAACGGTGGAAAACTCCAGTGGAAAATTCAATAATGTTAAGAAGAAAATGAATATCTCCGTGTGTATGTGTATGGGTATAAGAGAATTGATTTTCCTTTTGCCGGAAAATAAATAATAATAAAAAGAAGAATAGTATATAATGTGTATCTCGGCTTCGAGAGGAAAACTTAATAACCTGGTTTCGGCAGGATATAAATCTTGTTTATATCTACCTTTGATTTTTGAATTAGGTGAATTCGCTCTAATAACAAATCTATACAACGAATTCGCTTTCAAATGCATTTCCTTCCCATTTATTTTACGTCTTGAATCTCTTATGGAAGTATTGTATTTTTCTCTCATGCAATTATATTCGATCTGACGAAATATCCACCACCTGGCCAAAATAAAAGAGTCCCATGTACACGTAATAAGGTGTACGAAGGTAAACAGGAGTTGGTGCATGATCATGGATTCTCATTATTTCTTATGGGAAGAAATCCCTTGAATTTGAGGAATATTTAATAATTGTCTGTTCTCTCACTTTTAAACCTTCAATTTTTTCTCAATTTGTGTGGATATATTTGCACAATTTATTGGTAGGTTTTAGAATTTCAGTTGCTGATTGTATTGTTTTCAAATTTTAGCTTAAGCAACAAGCTACTTTCTCGAAAATCACCAAAATTTACCCATATTTCGTACCATAAAATTTCTCTAAGGCATTTTAAATAAGAAATCATCTTTTTAAAGCATGTAATGTCTCAGTGTCAAGAAACACATGCAATTTCAAACAATTTTAACAAATTGTTTTTGAAACAAAAAATTTTCCTTATTTAACAAAAAACCATATTTTGAGGAAAATAGCATTTTAATGGGGAAACATTAGCATATATAACGTTTAGCAGTCTATAATAAGTATTTTAAAAAAATATTTCTAGGGCAGATGGAGCAAAAACTCAGACCATCTTAGACGCAGGAAATTCATGTTATTTAAAAATGCGTTATTTGTGGCAAATTTGCTTGCACCAATTCCCTTTTGGCAGGATATAAATTGTGTTTATATCTTCTTTCGGTTTTTGAATTAACCGAATTCTACTACTAGCAAATTCATACAACGAATCCATTTTCGAATGCATTTCCCCTTTGCTTGAAGTTCCAATTATACTTTTTTCTTATGTAATTATATTTAATGTGACAATATATATATCCACCACTCGGCCAAAAAAAATTATCCTCACGCAGAGGTGATAACTTTTCTGATCTCTTTTAAAGAATGATTAAACACGCATTTGTTGTGGTATTAAGAATATGAAGTCTTGCGATATCTCAAGATATACTTTTTATCGAACTCACATCAATACATTACTAAAAGTTTTGATGGATGCCAATTCAAATCCTCAATGGTTTTTTTTCGGCCAGGCAGTGTAAAAACATAGAGAGAAGAGAGAAAGAGAGAGACTATTAGAGAATTATAACACAATACAATCTCCACTCGTATACCGGGAGTGTCGTAGATGGGATTTTAACAGCTCGTACACCCTCCACCATCGTTCTGCCAATTAAATAAAGTAGTGCATTGGAGCCATGGTTGGTGTAAGAAAATTAGAATGATGTCAATTTAAGAATCATCTCATACATCTCTGAAGCGACGAAAAACTAAAAAAATGTGGCTCGAAATGCATGTTTATCCCGGGAGATATCAGCCACGTATAAAGGAACTAATAGACATCTTATATTGATGCTAATTAATTAAATGTGATAGTAGGATGTAAGATGAATAAATGATAATGAGGTCACCATACGATGAGTAGGATGCTGGAGGTGTATCATGTTAATAGTGATGTGATTAATGTTATATGAATATGATAATGAACATATATAAATAATGATGAATAATATTTTGCTTGAGATAAATAGGCAATATAATATGTGTATTATATTTCCTTATCACGTCCAGGTTCAATCACTCCTTCCGAACTGGTTTCCCGAGCCCTCTATCATCATCAACTTGAACTATTTATTTTTTCTGTGCCAAAAAATCCACATTCGCCACAATCACTTTTCTTTTTTTAAACCGCATTCTTATATACGAAATCCTTCAATTTTTATGAATTGTTAAACTATTTACGAATTTAGGGGACACCCTACACATATCATCTGTACAGGAAAATATAAAAAAAAATCTGGCTTTTCAATAAAAAAATATTTCATATTGTACAGAATGTTCAGTCATTTCCATAGTGGAATTTCAATACAGAGACATCGATGGTCTGGGAAAAATCTTTGATCGTCCCCTTGACCATCCGTAAAAAGTATTTTCTTTACGGAAAGTAAATAGTTAATCTGAGGAAATCTAAAAAAAAAATGTGAAACCAAATGTCAAGTTACCTATTGCAACCGACATAATTGGCGAAAGGCAAGTAACAATGCCAATTACAGCCAAAAACAAATTTTCAAAGGCAAACCAAGTTGCGGAACGGCTAAATTCGCAGAAAAATATTGTCAATGGCGGGGAAATAGAGGAGCTGCAAGTCACAATGGGTAAAAATGCAATTCACCAAAAAAAACATCCTTGGCTATATGTTTGACAAATATGTGATATGAATACATTAGTATGGATGCAATTGGTGATGGTAATCATAATTATTATCATAAAATAATCTTAATTCTTGATTCCGAAAATAGCCATGTAGGAAATATGGGGGAAAACAAAAACGTTATTTAACGTTATTAAATGTTATACAAAACCTTGTTACAGCCAAAATTACGGGAGTGACCCGTTAAACGCAGGCCATATGGTCTCCTCATATATATATTCAAGTTTCTGATTCGCGAATGTCGGAAATACTGCATATCTGGTCCGGGGATTGCAAAGGTTGTGCACCACTTTCCCAGAGTATGTATGCGAATAAAGGCATCACATTTCGCAGAATAGTGCGCAAATTTGCGTGGAAATATCAATTATCTCTCAGACAATAATAGCAATATTTAATTAAAATCTAGAGTGTGACGGAGAGAATCCAATAATCGCATAATAACGTAATTATTTGAAACAAACACGTGATAATTAACAATACAAACTGTCAACCCACCATCAAGATCATTCCACATTCCCATACGGTTTGAATTAATCGAATAATATCGTGTATATAGATTTTGTTCACTTTCTTTGGAGTTTGTTTTGTGTGTGCGCAAGTTTCTGTTTGAGAAATTAATCTCCATCTTCCCCTGCTGGGATCCAACGTTCGTATTGATCGAGTTGCTCATTGGACAAAAGATCCAGCAGCTGTTAAAAGGACTTCCAAATCAAGCGTGAAACAATTACGGAGTTGGTACCGTGAAATCGACACCCGGGAGTAGACAATGCAATTACTTCTCAGTTTCACGAGTGAGTTGGGGGGAGGGGGGGAGAGGGCAAGATGGGGGTTTATCGAGTTGCCCGAGGAATGCCAATCTTAATTAACCGGGTCCTTCAGATGGTGACCATCCGGCAAACTGCTGCCTACCGCGTATCATGCGCAATATAACCCATCTGTAATTTTGCATGTGGCTCTGTGTTTGATGCTGAATAAATTAATGAGCATTATACGCATTTAATAATATATGTTACGGGATATTCGTGCAATACCATGAATGGTCATATACAGGAATGAGCAGCCTTTCCAGTAGGTCAGATATGCGATATTGCGAACGCTCGCGGGCCTGAAACGTACAAAGTGGTCACGTAACACAACTTTGCCGATACACAAGCCCCCAGTAGCTGTGAAATGTGACGATTGCGAGTGAAATTGCAATATCCGCTGTCATCCTTTGCAAAGTGATTGACGCAGTGGAAAACCGTAAATGATGTTAAAACGGTACCTGTAGCGCGACGCATTCAAAGAAACATCCAATTCTGATCTCCAAACTGCCGCAGGAAGTCACATATTCAGGGGTTGGCGCAACAACCCTTTGGTGAGATATTTTTGTTTATGTACCACCACGTACCACCCTGTACCAACACGAACGCCGTGCGTCCCGCGACGGCGTTCGTGGTGGTACAGGCACCGTTCCAACGCCATTTCTGGTATTACACTGCACCGATAGATCACTCAGCAAAGCATGAAATTGAGTGTCATTTGAATTCATCGAAATTTTGCTTCACTAACCGGAACCGCGAGAGCTAGGTTTTCTTTGTTTCTTTTCCCATTCTCGAGCGTGTACTCTGAAACACATATATCTCAAAATTCACTCGCTGTATACGAACGACGAACGCGCCGTTATAAACGGAGAACGCGCAAAGGTTTAAATTATAATAAAACGTTTAATTAGAGACAGAGCAAAAGTACGACTGACTCGAGCCGATACAAAATAACATCTGCCTCAAAAGGCGGAAAAAATAACATAGATAATAATTGTGTAAGCGGTGCCATCTAGTGGCGATACAGAAAGAAAAGAATATGAAATACTACTACTGCTACATACACAAACACTCGCATTCGTTGTATTAGAGGCTCGTATATCGGAAAACGTATTTTACAACTGCCCTATATATGGAGTGACCATATAACTGATATTTCACAGGACATAACTTTTGTTTTGGTTACAAATACAAATACAAATACAACGCCACAACAGGCAAATTGCCCAACGAGGTGGCTGACTTAAGAACATCATGGATCCCCGAGCCCTACCTACTACTGCTACACCACAAATGCACCCCCCCAACGAACCCCCCAAAGAATCAGTGCATGCGGGAATGTGCGTGTACGTGTAGTGTAACCTGACGTAAAGTTTGTTTCTGTGTAATGTTTGTTATGTGCAGTGCTGCCATCTGCCACCAGTTTTTCAAACTATGAGTGAAGTGTTATGATTGAATGATTTATCGTTGTAGGACTGTTGCTCTCTGTGGCGAGACTTTTTAACTGGGAGATCGGCTCGCATTTGCGCCTTGAAGTTGGGAACCACAGAAAACCAACTTCAGCCGACCACCACTGTGGGGTTCGAACCCGGATCCTCGCATCGCGAGTCCGTCACTATAACCACTCCACCACCACAGTTGTCCCGTTTTTTCCCGTATTTCCAATAAAACTTACTTGAATTTTTATCCTTTACCGAAGAAGATATTCATAACTTTCACATTTCATTATAATTATAACTTTTTATTATAATGGCTTATATTAATGTAAATTTATTCATATTACATTATTGCTTGTATTTGCACTTCATTCCTCGTCATTGGCAACTTTTTCATTATTTCGTTGATAAATACCAACTTCACTAATTCCTTCTTGGATAACTTCTTTGGCGATAATTGGCGATATCCCGTACTTTCATCGAGAAAATATGGTCAGCGTAGGTGTTCATCGTGTTGTTTGTATTGCTGCTTTTCCGACCGAAATCCTTTTCTTGTAAGTCGGATACCTGCCATCTATCTTTCGAATCTTACTTGAGAAAATTGACAGATGTATGATTTTTGTTGATATTTTTGTGTCCCTGTGTAGATCTGCCCAATTTCTTTTATTAATGGTACTGGTCAGTTATCAAGTCGAATATCTTTTTTTGTTTCAAATTGGCGTAATTCAATGCTATTGTTAAACTGACGGTGGCTTGGCAACCCTTTTCTCAGTCAAGAAGACATAATTTAATTGTTTTCAATTTTATTTTAAATAAGTTCGGAAATGAAAATCCTGAATTTTCAGCTGATATATTTTCTATTGAAAACTTTGTGTATCCCTTTTTATGTTGGTCTTATTTAAAATATAGTGGTGAGGAGTTAGTTTCGCAAGAGAAAAGTTGAAGATACACTTGCGTCAGCCAGTGCATTCTGGCACGTAATGAAGTTTCTTAAAAGTTCACAGTCTTTCTGCGTTGTTTTGGTAAAGAACAACTCCCCCGTTTCGAAAGGAAGCCGATGTTGTGTTACATTCTGTTGAACGAACTCTTCCCAATCAGCTTACAGACGCCCGGGTAACGAACATAGTTGTTAGTGCAGCATCCCGACTTAAGTTTTGACGTCAAGTTTATGATTGTGCACGAAGTTTCTGGGAATGTGTTCGTTTCCCTCAGCACACGGATGTCATAGAATATGACAGTCATACAGTTTCGTGATTTCCATTTTATCTATGGTATGAAGGCTATTGTTACTCCCACTTCGAGAGTATGGGTACAGCCATCTAAAAAGTCACAGTGACGGTATTTATTTTGAAAATAATGAAATAGCTAGTTACAGTAGAAAGGTATTGTTTATGCACGTAGTGCGGGTTTTTTTCAACGAATGCTATGCGGGGATGCTCTTTGGTGACGCGTGTTATTTTTAAGAAAGCTCGCAGGCCTCCATAAATGCTAAATGTGTTCCCTGCTATGCGAACAGTTGAAAGCGATTTAGTGAAATCGGAAGCTTTTCAAGTGTTTAACGCAGTTATTGGTTGTCTGATTCAGTGCTTCTCGATAATATTGTACAGGGTTTTCCGAAATGAGCTGAGAGTTTTCGAAAATGTCATTTCAGAGAAACCATTTGGAATGAGACAGTAAAACAATAGAATTTGCAGCAAATATGAAGGATAGGCCGTAATGTTTTGTTTTTTTTTCCCCGAAACTGTCCCATTATAAGTACAAATCCCACTGACAGATAGCGCTGCGATACCAACAACTATTAAGGGGAAATGAATGCCAATCATAAACAATTATCATGTCCACGGTTATCCGAAATCATAGAACGGGCTTAGTGAAACATTTTCTTCGTATAATTGGTATTGGAATGAGTTCACAAACTTTTTGACCCTCAGGTGATTTTTCTCATGCACACTAAGCTTCAAATGACTCTAACTAAAAAAAATCACGTGGATTTAAATCGGGTGAATACGGTAGTGAATCCATTTGTTCAGTCGTTTAGCGTATTTATCACACACACAAAATGTATCTCTAGATATGCATTTAATACACGAGAGCAGTGGGTCTTTGAAGCTTTTCACAATCTTGCATGAAACCAGAATATTTAGGCTAACTTGTTAGAGGTAAGGCACCTGGAATATATCGAGTGGTCTCATCGCCATCCATCTTCGAGAGTCAAAATCAGTTTTCTATTCAAAGTCACACCTAATCCTTTAAGAAAATGACATAAGGATCAGCTATTGGCTGTAGCGGTAATGGTTTCCAGGAGGTCAAGTCCAAGTTATAAGAGGAGATAGACTTGAATGGCTGGAGAGTGCGTACTCATGTATATATACATACAAAGTAATGCTGTACACATATCCAATCACGCGGTTCCATCATTGATGTTGGGAAGACCTCATGGCACTTGACACCCATACATCTCTACCCATTCTTCAGGGTATTCAATATGCATGATTCACGCATCAAAATTCAATTTCACTCTTCAAATTTGGTTAATAATAGTTAACGAAAGAGTTGTTCGTTAAACAGTTATTTCTCCGTGTTTTCATAAAAAATTTCCTCTTTTTATGAAATAAAATTAATTAAAATTTTTAAAATTCTCGTGGGAGGGCACTGAAATTACTCTTTAATTTGTGTTTTCTTTTGGATAACACTGTCTCCACCCATGATATGTTTCTCAACCTTTCTGAAACCCAAGGACCATTTATTGTGAATAATAAAAAAATTAAATAGTCGAGTTTTTCCATTCTATTTGTGATTTGTGCAGTCTTTAAACACGGCAACATTTGAGCCAATGAAAACGTGCCAACACAATAATAAGTTGTCAAATCATAGTCATTTTATTTTATATTCGATATCTCGATAGATATTGCATTTAAAAATGTGAATTGGTTTTTTCATCAAAGACTTTGTAGAGCAGGATTTATATTTCATTAATTGGGAGTTTTTTTCGTACCGTGGGACTGTATATAAAAGTTAATTTCATTATTCGTTTACGTATATAACCACGGCCGACTAGACATTCATTTTAATTGTTTAGTGGGCTATGATATAACGCCCTCAAACAAATATTGAGAGGTGGGGGGGGGAGGGATTTTCCGTGGAAGTGATAATGACCCCACGGGAAAAAATAGAACCTCATAGATTTGGTCAAGAACGTATAAACAACCTGCTTGAAAGATAACAGAATACGCCGGATGCATTTCTTTCTCAAAGGAGTAACATGTTGAGTGATACGTGGAATGACCCCACCACGCCAGTTGACTGTTTTAATCGCAGTATGAGAGGGTCCAGATATCCTTCTCAGATAATTAAGGTAAAAGGTAATAAAGTCGTTGTTGGACGTAAACCGCAAGATGTTATCGGCAACCGCAGCCAGCGTCAAGAAAAACCGTAATTTTTCGGGAATTTTCTAAGGATGGAGGGATATACATGACTTTTGAATTATTTATTAAATAATTTATTAAATTTTTTTGAACGGAACTTTCGTGATTAAAAAATGGATCAGCCACAGCTTGGTGTGGGGGAGAAAAACATCCCGTTCCGTCAATTACGCTACGGCCTTTTTATTGAAAGCCATAAATTATTGCTTACTCGAGGCTGGGGATGGTGACTGGACCCAGTCATAGTGCGAAGGGCCTTTTAACGATTCATAGGGATCCGAAATTAGAGAGATACGGAATACCAAGACACCCAGGGACATAAAAATATTCGCTAAATCGGGTCTGTTCTGTAGTTGGGGGGGGGGGGTAAGGGGAATAATGATATAATGATGCCATCCACGCAGTACTTCAAGAGTGGTTTTCTACTCCTCTCCGTCTTCATCTCGAGACTTTTATCTCTGAAGGATGGGATTTATCCATGAATGAAGACAGGATTTAATATAAAACAACTAATTAAGACGTTCGAGAGCGGTCTTTTCTTCCGCTAATGTCAACGAAGTGTTATCACGATCTTCTAATTAAAACCAACTTTTAGATTCAAAACACAAACTTATTAAATTTTGCGAGTATTTTGAGTAAAAATTCTTCAGAGGCAACAAAAGAAGTAGAAGAAGAAAAGAAAAAAAAACCAACCCTTGCTAAATATTTTGAACAGGAATTAATTATGTACTCGGTTCTTTTAGGACTGATACTTGAATGTTGATGGGATTTCTCTTTTAAACTTGATTGTGTCTCTCGCTGGTTATTGAAAATGATGATGTTTGAGATATATTTTTCTTCAATTTTCTCATGGCACTCTTTGTGGAATTAAATTAGATTAGATTGATCAATGGGCATATTTTAATACTTGTAATTCTGTCAAAATATTTACTCTTGGTATATTACCCTTTGATATCTCTCTGAACTTTTTGAAATTTCATTAAAAACAGGATAATGATTTTGCGAGCACAGTATTGAAACCTCTGCCTTAATATGCACACCAAGGTTCAATCATTGATGTTTTCCCCCAACGTACTAATTCAATAGAATAACAACATCGGTTGCAATTTAATGAATTAATAGCCACAACTATTTTTATAACCCTTAGATGCAGTTGTGAAAATTCTCTCCGTGACTGGCGTCGTTGATACCCCCGCAAGCATTAATGCACTTTAAAAAATCACCAAAAAGAGTTTTCATATAAAAAAATGGGTTTTTTCACGTGACTCCAACCACCTATCAATCACGACACTAAAGAAATTTCCAAATTTCTTTGATTATGTTCTCAAAATGATTTTTTACTGAAACACATTCGAAAAAAAAAAATGTAGAAATACATGACTTTTTTGAATTTTTTAGGAAATAATGTATATAATAAATTTTTTCAACTCAATTTTTATGATTGAAAAATGAACAGGTATGACTGAAATATACTAAGGGGCCGTTCAAGTATTACGTCATCATCGAGGGGGAGGGGGTTTCCGATTTGCTGACTTTTGATGACAAGGGGGGTTTGGATAACGCTTACGTCCTCAACCACCTTTTATGAAAATATTAAATATTTGTAATGACATCTTACTCCCCCTATTGATAAGTGGCTTACAGAGCCACTTTAGTGATCTCAGTGTTTCGCGGATCCAAGTGATCTGGAAATGTGTGCGGGCCGCTCAGGTGCCCTGGAAATGTGTTCGGGCCGCTCAGGTGCCCTGGAAATGTGTTCGGGCCGCTTAAGTGATCTGGAAATGTGCCACGTATCACTTAAATAATCTGAGAATGTGCCGCGGGTAACTTGAGTGATGTAGAACCGAACTGGCGCCACTAAAGTTCTCTAAAACTACGTCACATGCCACACAAGGGATCTCTAAATGTGTCACGGATCGCATAAGTGTTCTGGAACTGTGTCTCGGGTCATTTAAGTGATCTGAAAATATGCAACGGGCCACTTAAATGCTCTGGAATTGTACCACAGGACACTTAAGCGATCTGTAAATGTGCCGCTTAGGTCATTTTTACAAAATTAGGTTTGAAGAGGGCAGGCCGCATCAACTAACCCCCAGGGCCATATTTGGTCCGCGGGCCAAGGAACTTTATGTGATTTATTATTATATGGTTAAGAGAGTGGGTCGCAATGAATTTATAAAAGATAAATTTTGAGATCATAACCTTCAAATAACATTGAAATTAACAGAAATTGATTATAATAGCATATAAGGGTATTTTCTTCCGAAATTTCAATTTAAAAAAAAAAAAAAATATTTTTGCATTAAAAAAGTAAATTTTTGATCACGGGAAGGGGGCATGAGAGAGCCCCCCTTATGCCCCCCCCCCGT
The DNA here is from genome assembly GCF_987345545.1 of Pholcus phalangioides. Classification (NCBI taxonomy): domain Eukaryota; kingdom Metazoa; phylum Arthropoda; class Arachnida; order Araneae; family Pholcidae; genus Pholcus; species Pholcus phalangioides. The sequence goes on along the minus strand of NW_028301628.1, from coordinate 4,634,697 downwards.
GTACGTCTCTGATCCCACCAATATGCGTTGTGCAGTGCTGATGAAATTTTGCTGACAAGTGGGGGGAGGGGGTCAAAAATGGCTAAAATTTTGCTTACGTAATACTTGAACGGCCCCTAAAAAAAATTCAATTTACAAATTAAAACAATATTTAACTATATTTCCAAAAGAACCAAACTTAGTCTTATTCGAAGTCGAAAACACAGTCCTTACAAACAACAACATACTATGTTCATCACGCGGATCTTCATGCAATTCACTAACAGCACTATCCTCATGCTCAGCCTCTGATATCCGATGTTTCATGATTGATTTGAAACCATTATCGAGAAAACTTCCGTTCTTCCGATACGCCATTTCGATTTAAACACTCCGGCCGTCAGACAATAAAAGACTTACGCAAGTGGTGTGTTGGGATCATTTTGACCCCACGAATGATATAGGGGAGGAAAAAGTATAAAAACATCACAAATTTGTCAAACACGGGTAAACAACTAGCTTGAAAGGTACTGAAAATAATGGATGCATTTCTTTATCATGCGTGGGGTCAAGATGTGTCCACACCACGCCAGTTAAGGTTTAACAGTCACTTGAATATATACCGTATTACTTACTAATGGTTCCTTAACTGTGACGGACAATGCTTACGTCATCAAACACCCTTTATGAAAATATGAAATATTTTTAATGGCATCTTACTCGGTGCGCCAAAAACGAGAAAAACCTTTCGAGAGTTTATGGACACTTGAAGTGACATCCCCCCCCCCTCCTATTGATAAGTGCCATACAGATCCACTTTAGTGATCTCTAAATGTTTCGCGGATCCAAGTGATCTGGAAATGTGTCCGGGCCGCTAAAGTGCTCTGGAACCGTGCCACGCATCACTTAAATAATCTGAGAATGTGCCGCGGGTAACTTGAGTGATGCAGAACCACACTGGGAGCCACTTAAGTGCTCTAAAACTACGTCACATGTCCCTCAAGGGATCTCTTAATGTGTCACGGATCACTTAAGAATTCTGGAACTGTTTTCGGGGTTATTTAAGTGATCTGAAAATATTCCACGGGCCGCTTAAATGTTCTGGAGTCGTACCACGGGGCACTTAAGTGATCTGTAAATGTGCCGCTTAGTTCGTTTTTACAAAATTTGGTTTGAATAGGGCAGGCCGCATCAGATGACCCTCCCCCGGGCCATAATAACATATAAAGGTATTTTCATAAGGGATATTTCAATTAAAAAAATTATATTTGCATTAAAAAATAAATTTTTGATCTTCGGGTGGGGACACGATCCCCCCTATACCCCTCCCCCGTGTACGTCTCTGATCTCACGAATATGCGTTGGGATTCAGAGGGGCAGAGCTGATGACGAAATTTTGCTGACAGGGGGGGGGGGGTAGGAGTTCCGCGTTTTGCTGACAAGGGAGTCAAAAATGGCTACAAATTTGATTTGCTTACGTAACACTTGAACTGCCCCTAACGGGATTCAACTGAATTTACGAATTAATGAGGCACCCCGTACATCAAAATATACAGTAATTTCATTGGATCCCTGCCAAATGGAAGCCCCCTAAAAACAACAAATTTTCAAAACTAAAATATTCATCCTTAACGATTTGTGTCCAGCAGTGAATAAATTTGAATCTTTAATAGCGCACACCTCTCCACGAAGTTCATAATTCCGTAGTGAATATCGAAGGTATCCAGATACATTCCCGATGAAGTATAAAGTCGATACGGTAATTAATTATAAGTATCATTCCTGTAAAAGGGCTGATATGAAATTTAGGGGGTGGTTGTTCTGCCAAAACAATCGAATTATTTTTCCGTCTCTCTTCCAGTCTGTTGTATATCCTCATATAACGCGACACATTCCCTTCCTTTACTTACTTTATCGTCGGTACATTTTCGAAAGTACGAACATGAATATCTGAGGCTCTCGAATTTTATACATCCCGCGAGTGTTATTACGGGCTACGCGTTCCGTTGGAAAGAAATACCGCATCACCATTGTGGAAAAGGAATATTTTAACGGCCCTCCTGTTGGTCGTGAATTCGAGACCTTTACGCATGCAGATGCGAATCGAAGGCAAGGAAAAATGCTAAATCAGTTTTGTTGAGGCGAGGAACTCTCTCTCTCTCTTTCAGACATAGGGAATTTTTCCTAGGCATAAAAATGAGCACAGTGCCAACGGTGACAAGTCTCTTTCTTTGTCATAACTATTTGCGGTCGATATCGTTCAATTAGCCGAAAACTTAATTAGCGGAAACAAAAGACATTTTACTGACACGAGGATGGAACTGAAAGACCGTAATACATCCATTAGCATATTATACGGGATAATTCAATCAAATACTTTACCAAAGCGCGTTATGGGAAGACTCTCTTTCCCCTAAAACACTTTGTGGACATAGTAAAGATTGCTGCTGCTGCTTTGGCGTCCGGCTTGTTTGACGTTATTTTTTGATGCGTGAAAATGAAGATACTGCATAATTTATTAACCTTTATAATTAACTTTCTCAGATATAATATATAATGGATGGACAAAAATTATTAATTTATTTAGGGTAGAGCAATTATAGCATAATATATAGATGTTAGGACTGGTAATATTTTTTTTCAACACTGTGTTATTACTGAATTAGCCGATAGCAGAGAATACTTTACGTGTCTCGATATGAATGAAATTGTGAATTTATTATGCCCACTCTCATGCCAATATTCACTGAATTGAATATAAAAGCAACTGGTTTAAGTATTCAAAAACGAAACCGATTTATACTTCCAAACACAGGAAACAATTAACAATGAAACAGTTTTGCCAATATGGACGGGTAGGACGACTAACTACTCAATAATCTAAATAATTCACCAATAAATCACTTGATAATGTCAGTGTTTGACCAATTTACCACTCAATAACGCAATCACCTCAATGATTTACTGATTAATGCCAATACTGCAATAAACTGCAAAATACAGACGCGAATCGGAAGGCAAGAAAAATGCTAAATCAGTTTTGTAGACGTGGAAAACTCTTTTCTTATGTCTGAGGTAGAGAGTGAGGGATACTAAATAGAGCACAGTGACTCTCACTCCAACGGTGAATGGACAAAAATTTAAAAAAAAATTTAGGGTAGAGCAATATCATAGCATATTTTAATTTTTAGGACAGATAATTTTCTTTCCGCGCTATATTTATAGTTGAATTGACTCAGTGAGATGCCAGTACTGAAACAATTAACTCCCTAATGAACGTGGATGATAGTAGGAAATTATAATGTAGGTAAATAGTAGGAAATTATAAATTGTAATAGTACAGGAAATAACGTCAATACTGAAATAATGAGCAAATAAATATGGCAAATATTTGAACCATAAACTATCTCACAATGGAAAAATAAATAAAAATAAAATAACTCAATAACCCATATATTCGAACAATGAGAATAAACAACGTAAGGACAGGGTGGGAAAAAAGTCCGTAGAAACTTTAAAAACCGGAAAAATAACCGAAATAAAAAAGGCTTGCAGGGCGAGCATCGCTAGGTCAAGGGAATTTTTTTGACAGGAAAAAACTCAAAAACAGCCGATAGGTGAAGCTGACGTACACAAGTCAAAGAAAAGATACGCAAATAACGAACACAATACCTCCAAATCGTTTATTTGCATGTGTTCCACATGACCAACACCACAGGGGATAACACATTGCAGGCGAGTCAGAAATCTAGCAACGGCAGAGTGCAGCAGGTCCACATGCACGGTTTACAACGGTGAACTGATTGTGGATTAGAGGGCAAGTTCTTATAACCGTCTCATTTGCATATTTCCACCGAAGTCGCTCGTACCAGCGTCACCTATCAGCTGTTTTTTGAGTTATTTTTTTTATGTCTTAAAAAAATTCCTATGACCTAGCGATGCTAACCCTGCAAACCGTTTTTTATTGCAGTTTTTTTTCCGGGTTTATTAATTTTTTTTAAGTTTCTACGGACTTTTTCCTCACCCTGTATATCTAAATTTTGATGGAAACAACAGTCAGACACGTTTTCATACTGTATGAAGTTCCTTCCTTCTTCAATATGCTGACAAAAGACAACTTTTATCCGACTCTGCGTTCTTGAACAGCGAGTAACCTCCAATATTCTGAGACTTTTTGCCATATTGTCTTTTGTTTGCTACTGAAGAAGGAACTTTGTACGGTTTAAAAAGCGTCAAGCCATTGTTTTATCAGATTTTAGTTTACTTGTTTATTCTCACGCCTATTATCTCATCCAAAAAAAAAATATATATATTTCTGTTCGAACCCATTAATATGAAAATTTTCAAATAATGTGACGGTAATTTAAATATTCAAATGATGATCGCCGATGATCGCCCAATAAATCAAATAATCAAATCAGATGAGTCAATAACTAAAAGACTTGTGCGAATAATTACCAAATAATGTGAATATTTGAATGATTAACTACTAAATAGTACAAACATTTAAAGAACAAGTTACTAATAATACAATAACTCGAACAATGATCTACTCAATGATGCAAATATTTGAGCAATGGTATTCCAAATAATACAGATACAGTATTTAAACATTGATTCAATCATTAACACAAATATTAGAATTATCAAACCACTCAATAATGTAAATATTTAAACAAAAATCCAATTAAGAAGCCAACATTTCAACAATGAATTTTCCCAATAGCATCAGTATTGGAGCAAGGAACTAGTCAATGTCAATAATAATATGAACTGATAATATATGACGATACTGATTCAATAGTGGACGCTCGAATAATAAATTACTTAGTATTGCAAATATTTTGACAACTAACTGCTCAATAATATCAATATTACAAAGTCTAAAACATAATTGTCTACAATTAACAATTCCCTGATTTCAATATTCGAACAAAGGCGAAATCGAAAATGTCAATACGGGAATAATGAGTGATAAATATAGAACAATTTGGACAACTTGGCAATATGCTTTCGATGTTAGAAATCTCAGCGCAGGCATCAAAAATACAGATCATATTTTGTTGAGCTGAATATAACAAGTTTATAAATTTATCTCAAATTATTATTCTTTTCTGCCGTGATATATAACACAAATTAATATCATCGTAAAATTTTTGAAAGTCCATACGGTGGTAATTCCAACACTGTATTCACGTTAAATGTTTAAATTAAAAAATGACCAAAATTTTCCGAATCCTGTCAAAATTGAATCAGATTTATATAACGCGTTGCCATAAATTTTAAATCTCTATTTAAAGTAGCATACCTTAAGAAATGACGCTATGCATCAAGTAGATGGAACTGTTATATCTAATATCTACATATTCTATTCATAAATTCGCCAATTATATCTTAAGATTTCTTCAAGCAAGAGCTCATTTCCAAGCATTTATCCGAATAAATTGGTAGAGCATCGAATTTATGCCCCAATTTCAGACGCTTGGCCAGTTAGATAGCTAGCTGTACTACGAGTAAATATATCAGTTCATTATTAGCATGCGTTGGGATCCGAATCATGCAAATTCGGTTCGAGTCATCGTCGTAACTTGATCCTGAGGAGACAGAGAGATAGTTAGAGCGAGAGCGAGACATAGACTGATGATTTGAAGGAAGTGGTTCCGCTCCAGGACAAGCATTTTACAGGGATCGGAGTTAAATTTAGAATATTTTTCGTTCCCGTAAACACACACTCAGACATCTAAAATCGATCGTATCAACAATATCAGTTGAAAAATCCAAATTAGTCCAATTTGCCGTTAATTACCATGGAGCTAATGCAATTGGAATATCGAAAATACTTTGAGAGATTGATGTGTGTAAATGGCGGAAACAAATAGAGTAAAAATGCATACGCATGTGTGCATTTTAGAATAAATTAAAATAATTTTTTCACTGTTCATGATGGAGTTACATCATTTCCGACCCATTTATATAATGCTCCTAATATATGTCATATCAATGAATTGTGTTCCTCCGTACTTCTTAGTTGTCGTCATAGAGGGTTTGCACAAATGGATCACACGATTTTAGAAATTTATATACACTGCTGGCCACCCAAATTGCAACACCAAGAAAGACAAGAGATATCGCAACAATATTTATTTTGTAGATAACATGTTGACCAAGCATCGAATGATTAAATTTATAGACTTCTGTGAAGTGTGGTTCCTGCCAAAATCAGTAGCCAGAGTAGCCGCCATTGTTGGAGATCACCACTGCCACACGCCTCGGCATTGATTCAAAGAGACTTTGGATGTGTTCTTGGGGTACAGCAGACCAAGCAGCTTCCACGCGTTGCCAAAGTTGATCTGGTGTGGCAGCTGGGGATGTAATCTGGGTCAATCGTTGAGCAACCATGGACCACATGTTTTCTATCGGCGAAAGATCCGGAGAGCGAGCTGGCCAGGGAAGCAATTCAATCTGGCGATTGACGAAGAACCTTTGGACAATGCGTGCCACGTGTGGTCGCGCATTATCCTGTTGAAATATGGCTGTGGGCAAGCCCTGAAGGTAAGGAAGGACAACTGGCTCCAACACCTTGGAGATGTAGCGCTGGCTTTTTAAAGTTCCGGCAATGCGTACTAGAGGAGTGCGAGAGTGATATCCAATACCGCCCCATACCATAATACCCGGTGCAGGACCAGTGTGGCGGTGCATAACGCAGCTGTTCAGCATCCTCTCTCCACGGTGTCTCCAGACTCGAATCCGACCATCGTGGTGTTGCAGACAGAAGCGTGACTCGTCAGTAAAGACAATTTTATTCCATTGTGCCGTCCACATCCTTCTTTCATCGCACCATTGGCGGCGGAGACGTCTGTGATTCTGCATCAAGGGTAGACGAAGCAATGGACGTCTTGCGGACAGACCACTCTGCTGTAAACGGTGTCGAATGGTACGCGCAGACACTGGATGATGCGGTACAGACTGAATGTGCTGTGCTATGGTTCGTGATGTGGCTGAGCGATCCGTCACTGCCATACGCACAATACGCCTGTCATCACGTGAAGTGGTGCACTGAGGTGGATGCGATTGAACACGTCGGTCCGTCGTACCCTTCTGCATCCAACGATCACATATCCGCATTACAGTTGTTTGGTTTCGTCCAACACGACTACCGATTTCCCTGAAAGATAATCCACAATCTCGGTAGGCCACTATCCTTCCTCTGTCGAACTCGGATACTTGATCAAAAGATGATCGCTGTATTCTACGAGGCATAATTGATCGTTTTTTTGAAAAAACCACAAGAAAAACACAATTGCCGTACTTCAAATCGTCGAAATCTCCAAGCCTTAAATAGCGCTTTGAAGTGGCGCCACAGGCGCACGTGATGTGCGTCTGCGCTGAAATTCTAGTCATTTGCATATCTCACCTCCGCTAATGCATGTTGTAAATTTCATATTATTTGCATGCTTCCTTCAGGGTGTTGCATTTACGGTGGCCAGCAGTGTATTTTCAAACTATCACGCATAATATATTCTGTGGTACATAAAAATAAAGAAAAACATTCGAAGTTTTTTTTTTCACGATAGCTCTATAGATGGCAGCACTACCTCAGAACGCAGTGACTGAAATTAACTGCACTATCATTTCTTGTTTTTTTTTTTTTTTTTTCAGTCACAAATTTCTAAGTACACGCTACACAAAAGTAATGGAAACAACCCTTGCATATTCGAATAAACAATTTTTCCCCATTTTCAATTTCAATCACTACGTTCTACGGTCTGTGCTGTCATCTATTGTGTGAGCGATGTTCGAAAAAAGAGAAAAAGAAACTTTGAATGCATTTCTTTATTTTTATGCATCACAGATTAAATTGTGCAATAGTACTGGAAATATCAATTTTTTGAGTCATTCATTTGTGGAAAATCGTAACATTTCACACACATATACATTTTGTTCCTAATAAATTTTATCTCAGTGAATGAACAACACTGTTTTCTCGATACTTATAGTTGCTGTGATAAATATCACCATGTTATCTGTATATTGGACTAAACGCAACATTGTATCTAATTCATGAGTTTATTCCGGTAATTATATCTGGTGCATGCATGCTATCTGTGATTAAGAAGTCAATAATACAATGAGGAATATTTTGGGTAACAGATTGTGATATCGGCATATATCCCCACCATATATGCAACACCATATATACAACGTTGTATGTAGCATGTTATACCGTTCTGAGCAACCGGACACAATAAATAAAATTACAAGTACATCATGCATTATATGATAATAATAATAAAAAAATACGTATTTCGCGTGTGTGTGTGTGTGTTGGTCAACAAATTAGTTTTCCAATTTATGTATTTTTTGCCGGGTCTGAAATTATTTCTCAATTTTGTTCATTCATTGCTTGTACGCAAATATTGTTGCTCCTACTTATTTTTATTATCGATCCGCAAATTATGCTTATATTGCAAATATTTGCTCTTATTTATTTGTTGCCAGTCCACAAAGTATTGTTGATATTCGTTTATTTATTGCCGGGCAGTAGACTATTCCTCCTGTCGATGTATCTAAGGTTATTGATAATACTCCAATTTGTTTATTTTCGGTTCGCAAACTACTTAGCCCTCCCCCTTCCCGAGTAAAACGCGTTCTACTCGCATTTATACTGTTTTTCCTCTAACTTTTTTGCGTTATTTTAATTCAAATATCTCAGCGAATATTGCGCTTGGGAATGCGGAGTTTTGTTGTTTACCTCAGAAAAGGAAGATAAAAACTTTCTGATTTGATTTTTGAGCATACGGGGAGTGTATAAAAATTAAATTTCTTTTTTTTATGCCTCTCTATGTCCCCTCAAACAAATTTCAAGATGAGTAACTTCGTGTCATTTGAAAAATGATACTTTTTAACAAAAAAATAAAATCAACGGTTGCAGAGATATCTGCTGTGGAATGAATTTGTTATTGGGACAGCCTTTACACAGTCGAGCTTGATTAATTCAAAGTCCAAAGTCACTGGATAAAAGTTCGGATTATCCAGATAATCTATTCTGAATCTGCAAAATAACTACAAACTGCAACCCAATCTCACCCCCACTCATATAGAATAATAAATATCAATCATTATAATTTTATCACCAGTTACGAAACTGTTTTCCAAATTTGATTAGTTTATAATAATTGGTCTTAGCTGCTATGCATTATTCCGTTGTTCTTAAATCAGCATTGCTGCAGAATTTCTTGACCATGCCCGAAGCCTCGAAACAGTTCATGATCATTTGTTACGAAACTGTTTCCCAAATTTTGTTTATCATTATAAGGTTATCAAGAAAATATACTTTCGTTTAACACATCAAAAGTTTCACATCCCCATACATTCCATTTTCTTAATGAGTATATATAGATTCAGATTTTGAATGGTACACCATGGTCTATAGATTGAACAACATAATCGGTATTAAGTGGTAGACATTCTCAATGCACACACTCCAGCTGAACAAAGTTCAAATGTGCATCAACTTACCAAAGAAAAGAGTAGAAAAAAAACACAGAACTTTCAAACTAACCTTGCTCTTGAAAATATCTTTGAATTATCCAAAACATTCGAGAAAAAAATCGAATTGAACAAGAACTTTTAACAATAAATTAGATAGAAAATTCAGACTTGCTAGTAAGGGTTCGAACTATCCGAAATTCGAATTAACGAAGTTGTACTGTATCTCATCTGTCTTGAATTACGTATTATCATTTCTTGGTTTACGTATTGTATTCTGTCCAACAACAAAAGCAAAGTAATGCATGGGTGTCGTGCTAAACGAGAAGTTTCTATATAACTGCTTTGAGTGCAATCAAACAGAGGAACCTAAAATTGCAAGTTTTTTTTAAGTTATACACATAGTGAGAAAAAAGCAGCAAAAAATCTCCGGTCAAGCTTCCCCCAGTTAATTACGCTAGCATATGTATTTTAACATTTAATATTTCCAGCTTAGAAACGTAGATTTCATGCTGTTAAGCTCCAAAGATATGGGTATCTTCCTCCTCAACCTCTATCTTTCTTCGAAGTAAATTTAAGATTGATCCCCGTTTTGGTAGACACGTGAGTCTTTCCTTAATATCTTCCGAAATTTCTTGTCTTGCTTGCATAATTGAGTTCAGACTCTAAATGGTTGTGCGCCGATTTCTAAAGCCTAAATCGCACAGTCCGCTTTAATTCAGAAATAGGGCAGAGTGGGAAAAGAGGAGGAAACTTAATGTTTTCCTCTGTACCTTCGGCAGGAAAGGAAATTCGTCGATATATAATATGGTTTATTTGATTTGTGTTCTTCCTTCTCAGGATTAATGGTCATAAATGAACTAAATGGTATCCTGGCGCGGAGTGAATTTAATTTCTCTGAGAGAAACTCGCGACGCATCTACCTTCGTGAGTTTTTAGCTGACTGTATCGTAATATTTTCTTCCCCTCCCGGAAGCACAAACGGGACGATTCACCAAACTTTTACGAATCGAAGAGCCAAATCTCGAACTAGTTTTGGTGCGTAATATTTTATGAAAGGATCCCGTAAAAATGTCTAGGCTTCCCCTAACGAAATTTATGACTCGAATCATTTGTCAAATGGTTTCTGCTTATCAAGATTGGTATTCTTCAGGAAAATGGCAAATCAATAACTGGCACAAAATTTAAACTTCTATGGAGACCTTATTCAGCATTATTTGGAAATACAGGGTGATTCTAGAATATCTCGATGTACTTCATATAGTGGTCGGAGGCAATCAAAATAAACACATTTTTCGTAATCACAGAATACCTGTCTGTAAATAATGATTTTAGGAGACAGTAGAAGTTGTTTAATTCAGTAAATAGAGCATCATTACTGAGTGGTTTCCGATTACTTTATGACATTTAAATTCTGATTCGTATCAAGTTGTTTCTCGCATTCGACAACATCATCTTACATATGATCCTTTGGGGGGAAAATCGTGGCAGTTGGATCGGACCAACTGCAGATAAGAAAGCACCTGGAAAAGTTGTTGAAGAAATATTAATAATGTAAAATGATTTACGCGGATGTTAATGATTTAAAATGATGTTTCGCGGTTGCTTATCTGCGGTGAGTGCTATGAGAAAAAATGAAATTTCAAATAGGCGTTGCAATAAAAAATGCTTATGTTTAAAAAATAATAATTATGTTTGTTTTTCAGTGGAACAATCTTATAAACATCAAAGTCACTGCAGGAAAACAAAAACACTGACAACATTTGGAATCTTGAATATATCAGAATTTCGATGACAGATTCGCATATTTGATCTAAAATCAATGTTAATTTCAGCTGGTATGTGTTCGTTTGAGCCTCGCGATGATCGAGATTCCAACTGCGATTGCGGCGTAGTAGTAATCGGTTTGAAGCTGGTTTTAAAACGTCAAGGAGCAAATGCATGTCGATTTCCCATTCGAAAAAGCCTACAATGTTTAAAACTTAGGAGTAACATAACAGGTAAACTAACATCTCGAGTTGCTTGCTTTCGAATTAGAAAAGCAGATGGCAGCACTTCTTGAACACATCACACGTGTTTTTCAGAAATAAGCTTCAGGTTAATCTGGTTCAACACTCTCTGAGTTACACATCTCCGAGCCTCGCAAAAACCGGTTTTTTGACGGAAAAATCACCTCAGGCACACCTCAAGAACAGGTTTCTGATTGACTCGGAGCCGCTTAGCGCTGCGAGCGGGAACCAGGTTTTAAATATAGACATACACGGTACATTCCGACATACGCCAATTCATTAGAAGATCCTCAGAACAATATTTGCGAAGTGCATGCGCGGTTCGCTAGAAGTCGTCAAAAGTTCACCATAAAAAAATTATTCTTTTACCTAACGGCATAGATATATTTTATAAAATATATGGATATGCCAAGTTTTATGATTAAGACGTTTGACATTGTATGGTAAAAACGTTTCACGTGATATAATAAAAACGTTTGACGTTATATGATAAAGACGTTTGACACTCAACACAGAGCAATGCACCTATTCAAACATCCAACGAAACGCCCATCGAAAGGAAGGGAGAGAGGAAGTCATCTGGTATTTGTTCTAGAGAACATATAAGAATAAAAATATTCAACTCAGATCACACGGAAGTCATTGCGCAAACAAATTTTCTACAAGTGTGGCGTCTACAAGGATGAACGACGGCGAAAGAGTGTGAAAAATGTTTATCGAAAGAAAAAGCTCTTCTTCTCTGTCTTTCGAAGGAAAGTAAATGCGTGCACCGGAAATTAAGGATGGATGCTTTACATGGAATGGTTTCACGGACTTCACTGGTGACATGGAAAGTGATACGATTGTCAGAACAAACTTCCGACATCAACAGAAAAAAAAAAATCACTTTGCATTCTTTTCGCATACAATGGAGAACTTGTCTTTTTTCTAGTTTTATTTGATCAGTTACGCTTAGATCATCTTGATACATACGGGAGTAAAGATTAAATATTTTATTTTCTACCAAAGCTGACAACTCCTTCAAATAAAGAATGTAGAATGATTCGTTATTAAGCATCTCGATAAGCTTTAACAATCTTATCATAAAACGCTTTTATGAAGAAATTGTGTATGGTTATTTTTATAGATATCATCACTCGTTCTCATATTAACATACAGATGGAGATGAGAGATAATTATTATCCACGACCGATTATTATTTTTGAACTATTTTTAAACGGTTTCAAATCTATTTGTTATAATGTATTATTCCAATATTAAACCCGATTAAATGAAAAGGTGAGGATGGCTGAGGAAAAACTTCGCAGAGCATTCTTCAATAAGTGAATTCCGTGTTTTGTTACGTGCATATACCGTATTCCCCTGCATTAGCCGGCATTTTTGGGGGTCACAGGTTCCCTAAAAGTTATTTAGTATTTAATCACTAATCGATAATTAATCGATTGGATATGTATTTGAAACTGGTTTTTTGTCTGGCTAGTTTCCCGCGGCTACCTGAGTTGCGTGGTGGTAAGATACACGTCTTTCACCGTGGAGGTTGTTGTCACGGTCCCAGTTTCGAACCTGACGGAGGCTTTAGGGAAGATATTTTCCCTAATGAGAGCTTGAGGCGACCACCGATAGTCAGCGCTTTATTTCCAACCCATCTCGTCAATGGCAGTAAATTTCAACATACCGATATGGCCAGAGCTGGCGTTTGTTGAAGTAGTCTTTTCTCTGCGTTTTAGGACCCGTTGTGTTTTACGAACTGCGTTGAATGTCGTTCGAATTCACGTTTGTTTTTGCTATCATAAATCTTGGTTTATTGCAAGTATCGGCTACTAAAAATATTCGTTCTCGTGGATTACTAGATGAACGTAATGAATTAAAGACTGTGAAGTATGTTTTTGCATTCTTTGACCATATGCTTAAGATTTCACTAAAAAGAGAAAAAAATTAAAGGATCCGACAACAAAACATGATATTATAATACAAAAAAGACAGCGTGTTTCTTCAATCTCTGAACATGTAGAAAACTAAAGTATCTGTATTTCTCTTGTACAAAGGAAAAAAAAACACACACAAAAAACAAACACAGGAGCATTGTCTGTATTTTGTATTGACGTGGCTATAATTAGGGTTTAGAGTGATAAGTAAATGCGATTTTCATTACAGTTATCAAATAACTGGAATCATGCGTACACACATTATGCATTAAAATTAATAAAAAAAGTACCATAGCCATCCAAAATCGTAAACATAGTTTAATAAAGCCAAAAAAAAAAGAATCCATGCATCCGGAATAAAATAACTAACAGCCACATCTGGAAATACATTAATACACAATTTGTAATATATCATTCGCTAACTATTCCCACCATTGTTTCAAGTCCGTGTTCAATCGTGTGAGGTAAATGATTAAGCCAAAATGTTCCCCAGAACCGATACGTCGTCGTAACCATGTACCTAACAAGTCGTCACGCATAGAAAAAAGAGAAATTACACTAAAAAAATGCAATAAAACGGATCACGAGAAACGTGATGCCGTGCATTCGTACAGGACCGGTGGAGCGTAGGCGAAACATATGTAAAGATCATTTCGATTTTTTTTTTTGTTATTTCTATATAACTTCATACTAAATATTCATTGCTGACACATGCTGTACGAAATAATCTATTAGTAGAGTGGACAAAGAAAAAACAAATCAAAAGCTAATATGTAGTAAGTTGCAATGGGGGCCATGATGGAGATCTGACTGATTGCACATTCGCGTGGACCGGATACCATATCCCCCTGACAGAGACAATCGACCAGTAAATAGAAGAGTTGGGCAGTGGAATTAATGGAGCCTATTACGGTTTTTCCTATTTTTCTTTTGTCATTGCTCTGGTATCGCATTTTTATTTTATTTTTTGTTTCTGTACACGATTTTGTTTCGTGTTCTTTTGCCTCCGCCATTATGATGTATGTATGTGTGTGTGTGTGTGTGTATCCATACATACATACATATATATATATGACTTCTCGCTCTCTCTCACTCTAATTGAGGTATTGATTTTTTTTTTTTTTGCTTACCTAATGGACTTGGGAAGAAATCCGAAAAATAAAGCTGAAAAGTTCTGCCCCTGAGGTCAATGTTCCTCGCATTACATTTAGTTCGGGGAAAAGGGGGAAAAATGGTTTTTATATATCAGTGCTCATTAGAAGCATTGTTTTCGAAGTTGCAGTTTTAGTAGCGTTTCGTGTCTTTTTTTTTCTCTCGTAAATATCGATATAAAAACTAAAATGAAAATGCTCGGATAGGAATATATGAACGATAGTTCATCGTCGTAAAACATGGGAAATGTTTACTTTGTGTTCTCAAATGCATTATGGCATTTTATTTGGTAAAAGCCAGTATATATATATATATATATGATATTTTAATGCAATTAGGCATAGCCACCCTTCAGGAACGCCTACACTTTTCGAACCATGCATGGGGATCCCCCTGATGACGACCCACTGTCGTCATTTCAACTTTTTTCAGGAGGAGGGGGAAACTTTTGCCAGAGGCGGCAAAGAACATATACTCAAGGTATGCATATACATATATATATATATATATATATATACCATTTGTGGTGCATTTTCAAAAGCCAGGGGGGTGGGGCTAAACACCCTAAATGACGAGCCTGCCCACTGCGCATAGGTTCTATTTCACTCTCATTAAATTCATTTATTTTCCTTTTATTTATAAAATAATTATTTTTGTATGTATATATTTTTGATAACAAGTGAGCAGCACTAGCACTTTTGTCATTCAAAAGGTACTTTTTCACTACATCTTCAATTTTATCTTCATTTCTCTTGTGTTTTTGTCCTAAAAAAATACAATGCAGTGAAATAAATGGAACAATGAGGAGGTCGTCCTCAAGGGGGAAACCCCCCACATTGTTCCAAGAAGCAAAAATGTTTCGGATGATGGTAAGCCAAAGAAAGGCATGCATGCATGAATGAATGAACGCCAGAACTTTGCCACTGGAATTAACCCGTTGCCGAGACTGGAACACTTTAGTTTGCGTCAAAAAAGAAAAAAAACACAAAATTTTGTGTATTTCTTTAATGGTCTTTTTAGTGTAAGTGCAAATATTGTTATATTCATTGAGCACAGCAAGTTCCTATAATATAACTTGCAAATAATCGCAAAGGTATTAGCTGCCTTATCAACGACTATAATAACCCAAGTTTTTTCTCTTTAATGTTTTCTATCTCTACAAAACGCTTTTTAAAGTTGCCGAAATATTTTTTTCTTAAATTCTTTCCGATAACGGTATAAGCTTAGATTGTTTTTGATGTCATTAAAAATATTGAATTTCCATTCTCGGAAATCTTCAACAGGCCAAGAGTATTTACGAGAAATCTTGGCAATCAATAAATTGATATTATTTGAAATATCAATTAAAACTTAGTTCACGGAAACCTTTTTTTTTTTAAATCTGAATTTGGTACCAAGCGACATTGACTTTCTGAGCTCATCAAATTTAATAATATACAGATAACCAGTAATTATGTGTCCATGATCATTGCCAACAAAATTAAGCAGACTATTATCATTGCATAAACAATGTTTTTTCTTCTATGTTATTAACATTTTCACTAAAAAAAGTTATAGTCGCAAATCAATTTCTGAATAGGTTTATTATACCTATGAGCAATCTTGACGTTGCAAACCTAATTAAGTGGGAAAATATTTTTGTGTGGTTATAGAAAATATGACCCATTCCAATTTTATCAAATCTTTCATCACAGTATCCATTAGTTATCTCCTTTACATGTGAAGTTAGCTCAGAAATATTTTTCATATTCAATTTAAATTTAATAAGATCCAAAACAATAAGTTTCACAATATCATTTCTATATAAATAAAAAGTTCTTAAGCTCGTTTTTAACAAACCAGCGGAGGACATAATTTTTAAGAGAAAATCTTTCCGCCCTGATCTTGATTGAATTCGAAGAAATTAATTAATTTGTTTAAATTAATTTTGTTTTAACGTTGACGATTATTAAAATTGTTGGCAAGAGTGGTAAATTTATTATAAATGTAAATATTATCAGTATTAAAGAATCTGTCACCATTCAATTTGGTATTCAGACCATACGAGTGTAAAGTTCTGTATGAACAGATATACATGTTCTCTTTATCAAGTCTTTTACTCAGAATTTTTTTCTTCATCTAAAATGCTAATAATAGCATTCTCGAAACTATATTTTTTAAAATGCATGAGTTCATGATCTTTTATTATTGTGGTTGCCAAATTTTTTAATGTATGATCTATGACTATTGATTCTGATGTAAAGACAATTACATGTTTGACCAATATATGTGATGTTACATTCTGTACGTTCAATTGGATATACTATATTATAACTTTTACAAAGCAAATTCTTTTACCAATTTCAATTTGTTCCTTATTGGCCATTGTTAACACATGTTTTACACATTTTGTCATTACAGAGAGAATATTTTTTTAGTTGTTTTTGATTTTTGTTATAACGAAACAATTGCTCAGGTAGATTTTCAACCAAAGTGGTCCCCTGAACAAGACCCAATTCAGGGCCCCTTGTTAAAGCGCGCGACGGACCAGGCGCCATGACATTATTTTTCAAAAGACTCATCGAAATTAGGAATAAAAACCTCTGAAAGAAAATATTTAAATTATTTTATCCTCAGACTTGAAACGAAAAATGTCGGGGGAACTGATGGTATTTATATGACTTTTTTTGGCTAACCATCATCAGAAACATTTTTGCTTCTTGGGGCAATGTGGGGGTGGGGTTCCCCCTTGAGAACGACCTCCTCGTTGTTCCATCTATTTTACTGTATTTTTTTTCATTTTATTCCAATTTTATAATTTCTAGTTACGTGTATACAGTTGCCTTGGGCGCTATACTCTGACTTTTGAAAAGTTTCAATTTTGAATTTTTCAACTCATTTTCTTGTGTATAATACATACATGGGAAAAATAGACCTCTGTGGGCGCGGTAGTCCAGGTCGATAAGATACTCACCTAAAGTACCAAAGAATGTTTATAGAGGTGTCGCGAGTTCGATACCCGGTTCGTCCTTGTCAGGAAAATTTTCCTGACACAGGAGTACAACAGAAACGGCGACATGACCACAGAAAAAATTGCTACCGCAGGGATTCCCCCCCCCCCCTGGAGGTGTTAGCGCAGCAACCTCTCGAGATGAGTATAAAAAACAAGCCTGCCGTTCGGAATCGGCAATAAATTGTAGGTCCCGGTCTAATTAGCCCTCGTGTGCAGAAAATGGCCGTGGTGCGACAAAAATGATCAAGACCTCTGTGCGATAGGTACTTGGAATATTACAGGTGTGTGCTAAGAACAAACAAATGACCTGTTAGAGATTTCACTCACTTAGTCGATCTTGTCATTTCGAAATGTTGGGTGAGAAAGAAAAAATAGAATGAGTGCCTATAATGACTTAAAGGCATAAAAGGCATATACGATGCAACAGAGACATTTCCATTTCTTTATTAAAATGAAATGCCTGCTTTGAAGCTTGGTCACGTGTTTGCCAATCATGAGCATGTGCATGACAATTTGCATAGAACACGCCCTCTGATGGTGAATGTTAGAACGTTTTTTTTGCTTCAACCCATTCATCTATATATGGTCCCGTTCTTCCTTACGTTCCTGATAAATAATAAAGTATGAATATTACTGATAAGGGGGCCGTTCAAGTGTTACGTAAGCAAATTTTTAGTCATTTTTGACCCCCCCCCCTTGTCAGCAAAAGTAAGCAAAACCCTAACCCTCCCCCCCCCCCCTTGTCAGCAAAATTTCGCCATTAGCGCTGCCCCTCTGAAACCTAACGCATATTGGTGGGATCAGAGACGTACACGGGGGGGGGGGGCATAGTCGGGTTCTCTCGTGCCCCCTTTCCACGATCAAAAATTAATGCGAAGAAAATAATTTTTTTTTAATTGAAATTTCGGGAGAAAATACCTTTATATGTTGTTGTAATCAATTTCTCTTAATTTCAATGTTAATTGAAGGCTATGAACTCAAACTTTATCTTTAATAAATTCATCGCGACCCACCCTCTAAGCCATATAATGATAAATCGCATAAAGTTCCTTGGCCAGCGGACCAAATATGGCCCTGTGTGTTACTTGATGTGGTTTGCCATCTTCAAACCTAATTTTGTAAAAATGGACTAAACGGCACATTTACAGATCACTTTTGTCCCGTGGTACAATTCCAGAGCATTTAAGCGGCCCGTGGAATATTTTCAGATCACTTAAATGACCCTTAAACAGTTCCAGAATACTTAAGCGATCCGTGACACATTGAGAGAGTAGTTTCAGAGCACTTAAGTGCCCCCCCCCCCAAGTGCGGTTCTACATCACTCAAATTACCCGCGGCACATTCTCAGATTATTTAAGTGATACGTGGCACATTTCCAGATCACTTGGATCCGCGAAACACTGAGATCACTAAAGTGGCTCTGTAGGGCACTTATCAATAGGAGGGATGATACTTCAATTGCCAAACTATCCAAAGGTTTTTCTCCTTTTGGGGGCACCGAGTAAGATGTCATTAAGAATATTTCATATTTTCATAAAAGATGGTTGATGACGTAAGCATTATACAAACCCCCCCCCAAGGGCGTAGCCGGGGGGGGGGACTTGGGGGTCTGGTCCCCCCCCCCCCCGAAATGTGAGAAAATGACCGAAAAAAGGAAAAAAGATGGCCAAATCTATTGTTCTGTCACTTTGGTCCCCCCCCGAAATGAAAGTGGTCCCCCCCCCGAACGAAATTTCTGGCTACGCCCCTGCCCCCCCCCCCCTTGTCATCAAAAGTCAGCAAATCGGAAACCCCCTTTCCTTCCGTGATCCTTCCCATTGTATCAGAATAAAATTTCAAACTGTACAGCACTTTGGATAAACAGTTGCATGAGATTTGTGAAAATTATGAATTATAAATTTAAAGCAAATGAAAATTTTCCCGAAAATGGGTGTATTGGCTATAGCAGGGATGTAAAACTCACGACCCACATGCGACCCTGAACGAACTAACGGTGGCCCGCGACGTCCCAACATGATAACTTTCTTTTTTTTTTTCAAAAACTAAAATTAAATCTTACTAATAAATGATTTAGCGTGAAGAATTTATCTGAAAAAAATGGCAACGAGGGAGTCCCTGCATGCAATGGAATCAGCTACATATTCGCAAATTATTCCAAGCCTTTCAGCGATGGTTGCTTGGTTAAGGAATTGATGATGAGAGAATGCTGCAGAAAATGCCTGTCTTAAAATATGTGCAAGCATTTCTCATGACATTTTTCTATCGAAATGACCAGTCGGTATATCGACCTATCGATGTGACCAGTTGGTAGTACACTGAAACCTCCCAACAACGGACACTAACGGGACCGAGCAAATGTTGTTGGGAGGTTACCGATGTTAAGAGGTTCAGTATTTCTGAAACAACGATGAAAATTTTGGTTGCTTTTGAAATTATAACAACCCATGCTATAATTAATTGGAAAATCTGTTAGCATGACATTTAATTTGTATTGAAGATGCACATGGGCGGGGGCAAAAGCATCAAAGGTGGCACCAACTTATCTAATGCATATGCGTATAGTTCATGTTATGAACTGACATCATCATCATGATGCCCCACCCCAGACTTTCAAGTCTGTCTCAGCCTATATGCCCAGGGCGTCAAGTTCGGAGATGCGGCAAATTTTAGTACAGTCGAATCCCGTTTTAACGAATACCGTTATACCGAAAATCTCGTTTTAACGAACACTTTTCTTATCCCCCAAATAAGTTTACCTAGAACAATACTAGGTAACCTGGAATTCCTTTGTAACGAAATGATTTCTCGGGTCTCTTGGCTTACGTTATAACGGGATTCGACTGTAATTGATTTGGGGATCACCGAACTCCTGCTTTGCCTTGAACGTCCTCATGTCAAAGGTTGGACATGTCTAGAACGTTCATGTATAAAAATATTTATTGATAGAGAATTATTTATATGTAAAAATCTGTATATTAAAAGAAAATATCATTAAAATTCTCCATTGAACAGGATCAAACAAACATATCTCAACAGATAGCCATATACTTTTGTTGTGGTCGAGATTGAACTCTAACAAATGATTTACTATCGCCTATTGTTGTCAGGGTATAAAAGACTTACGCCCGCCATTGTTACTCATATTTGAGAGAATTGCGGCGCTATCTAAGTGATTCTCTTGCGACTGTTATTGTGATAGGATGTTTGGGGGTGTAGACATGTTAGAGGTAAGTGTTATGTGCTTTCTCCGACAGTACGGATTTTTTTGCGTCAGGATAACAGTAATTTCCGGAAACTTCCATATCTCTTGGTACTATAATAATATTGAAGAAATTATTCTATTAATTTATCTCACAAGCACTGGTATGCTTGACTTTGTAAATTTACGCTGAATAGTAATAGTGGTATTAGAAATACTGGACCTGATGTTTGAATTTTTTTCTGATTAGGAGGTCGAGCAGGTGCTCGAGTCACTGGTGGAAACCGTGACGGTGGTTATGGATTTAGTCGAGCGAGCCGTAAGTTTCATTTTTGTTGTTACATATATGCTTATCTCCCCTTTTTTGTTAAATACTCGGTTCTTCTCATGATTTTTCAATCTGGTCGTAATCTATCCAGTGTTACTTAAGCTGTTACTGCCCATAGAACACTTTCTCAGCCCAATACTGAATCAGAACTATACTTTCTACTATCGTAACCCTCTGCCTTATACAGCCCCTCGCCCAGGAGCGAAATCATTTTTACTTAATTTAATTGAAATTCATACCAAACAACAATTTTATTTATATGGTGGATCTAGGCCAGAAGCGGTTAGAAAGATTCGGGGGAGGGGTTGCGATCATCAACAGCTTAATTAAAGAGGGATAAAAAGGGACGGCCTCGTAAAATACAGAGCCATCCGACGAGCGTACACAATAAATCGTCGTTCCCGACTTGTATCCGTTCCTACCCTAAGTTCTCAGTGAGCTTCCTTCTTGTAGAGGTTCTAATGCAGGGCTGTCTGAACATTTGACGTCTCCAGGTAAAGTGGTGTTCTCTGGGACCCCATACTTTTAGCAGGAAGTATCAGTCAATACACTTGTGTGTTATATTGCCTACTTTCTCGCGAAGATCAATAATACCAGGTCTCATCATGTAAGCCTTCCTTCAATGGGCATGAGGCCCGTTGATGGGCTTCATGCGTTGAGATGATCCAGGTTCTAAGGGCAGCTCCGTAGGACTTTTGGAGACTTCATTTGTTAGCAAAAAATCCTAGTTTTTTCCGGAACAACTGACCGCCCTACACGAACCTATTGATATGTACGTATAAAGTAAGTAGTACTTCGATCATTTGATCACTTTTGTCCACCACCGTCATTTTCTGGACAAAAGGCTCAAGATACCTACCATTTATTGCCGATTCCAAATGACAGCGTTCGGCATTTATGCCTTTTTATACTCACAGAGTGGTTGGTGCACTAACGTCTCGGCGTGGGACTCCCTGCCGTAGTAATCTTTCTCTGAGGTTATGCTGTCACACCGTTTGTGTTGTACCTCCGCGTCAGGAATGTTTCTGGCAATTACAAATCAGGTATCGAACTCGTGATGCCTCTAAACATATACAGGCTGGTCGAAGAGAATAATCAGTGCCTTCGAACCAAGTCAAAGTTGTCGCTTTCCTTCCCGGTCTTCCAATCCATCTGGCCACACATTGGTCGAAACCCGTCAATAGCCACAACACGGAGAGTTGGCAAGTCTGGAAGCAAATATTCGCCAAGGAATATTGCTTCCATAGGATCCTAACCCAGTATGGATTTTACGTCGATTAAATGAATTATTTCAACATTAAAATGTACAGGAACCAATTGCGACCGAAAACAAACGTCGTATAAACGTGAAAGACGTATAAACGAGGTTCTACTATACACGGAAGTCTGTAGTACTGTCTACTGTATTACTACTACTACTACTATTACTGTTTACTTTAGTTATGACCATCGTTTTTATATAACCCCGAATACATCACCAAACACCATCTCTGACCATATAGCTGTATTGCAATTTACTGTCATTAATGAGTATGTCTGGTAATGAAGATGATGTCTATTCGGTGGTCGCCTGAAGTTCGTTAGGTGGGGGAAATATCTAATCTATATCCTCCCTCGAGTTTGAACCTGGGGACCGGTAGACGAGCACCACCGCGCCGTTCAGGCGCAACATCCATAAAACTTCGAGATCAAAACATGCAATAGTCGTATCTTCTTGCCCTTGCAGGGGGTGCTCGAGGAGCTCGAGAGGCTGGTGAGCCTGCAGGGTGTACCCGGCGGCATCATCACGAATAGCGGCGAGACCGAGGAGCATGTGGATTCCTCTGAGTATGTAGAGGAGGCGATAGCCGCGGGGCCCTTGGAGGATGAAAGCGCGGAGTCCTCGGATGCTAGGGTATGAATCTGTGTATTTCTAACAGACAATATTATCTTCAATGACGCCAAGAATAATGTTGTAATCAGTGTAAGAGAAATCAAAATCTTCCAAATCTTCCTAACCTTTCATGTTATCACCACCCACTCCTTCCATGGAAATGCATATTAAGTATAACTTGCATACCCCCCTGGTATGCTGTCATAATTCTCTATTACTTTTGCTCATTTTTCGGCCATTGCTGATTATTTCCTTGGGGTACCATTAAACGGCCCCTTTCACGTAACACAGGCTGGGAACCATTGTTTTAGCCCTTTAGGCGGCACAGCAGAAATCACCAAACCCCCCTTCAAAAATGTCATATTTTTTTCATTTGAGTAGACTTTCTTCTGATTTTAAGCAAGTGCAAATTAAAGACAAGTGTGTAAAAAGGTGCAAGGTAAAAGTATTCCATTGAGAAATCAACTTTTCTCAAAATATCTGGGCTTTGAAGGGGACGAGATATTTCGTCAATGCCACTTAAAGGGCAAAATTATACCATTAAAGAAATTTAAGTAATTACATAATTAAAACGATACGTTTTATGCTTTACATTTCAGGCAGTTCGAAGTGTCAGCTTCAGCAACTGTCTTAGCGTCTGCTACTACGTAAGTAAATAAGTATTTATACATTTATGAGCAATCTCTGTCGCTCGCTCTAGAGATTCATTAAGCAATAACCATTACTGGGGGGGGGGGGAGGGATGTATTCTCAGACATCCCGATTTGAAGGACCAGTACCTGGAAGCAGGCGTGGATCTGGGGTGATGTGTCGGAAGGGGGCGATTTATTCTGTTCGTTGGATCGTCCCGTATTTTACGGGACAGACAAATTCTTCCTATGCTATTTGCCGTTCTTGGGAGGGATGATCACCCCCATCGCTTCCCTCTGGATCCGCGCCTGTCTGAAGGACATTTGTAAACAGGCAATATTTAGTGGACATGGCTGAGATTTGATGATAATGGCCAGGTTTCGTCGCGTTCCCCCCACTCATTATTCACATACAGGTTCTACATTTTGAGCAGACATATAATTGCTGGTGAATGGGGGGGGGGAATGCTCACAAAGCATTTTATGGTGTTTAACATGGTATTTAAACATCCCAATATTTTAATGATAACATTCATGTTGCACGAAAGTTTCTATACTATATCAGGGAACCTCAAAGAAGAAACATCATTCTTGAGCCACGCGGGCATTCTCTATTCCCATTACTAGAGGAAGAGCACTCATATGACAACTATGATATGTGCTCAAACTAATGTCACCATAATTTTAATATGCTCACGCACATACACACCCCTTCAACGCACATCCCCTTTCCTAAAATACATTGAAAGGCGTATTCCTAGAAAAATTTAGAAGGATCACCCAATAGAAATGCGTGGTAGGTGAGCACTCCCAGAAACAACTGGAGGCTCGCCAGCATCCCTATAAATCAGTGGTTCTCAAAGTATAGGTCGTGACTCCCAGGGCCGTCACCAACCTCTATCAGAGGCGTCGCGAAGAGTTGTATTTATTTATGAGTGAGATGAAACGGGTTCATTTTGAGATGATTCTCATCTAGATTAGTTTGGATTAACGCCGCGGATTAACGATGAAAGGATAAGGGAATCGCGGGTAGGAAAAGCATTACTGCTTATCTTCCGCGTATCTCCTGGATGGCTTATCACGTACGTCTCATGATCCCCTCATGTTGGAGCAGGTCTCCTAAGCTGGTATCTTTTTCATGTCACTACAAGCCAGACTTTTCATGGATCTTTCATCTTCTACAGTGAATTTATAGCGTGAAAAAAAGTCTCACCCCTTCGCAAAGCCGTGCGTACTCCTAAATATAAGCTCAACATTGACTCGACACAAAGGACCATGGTTGAATCAAATGAATCAAGGCGGACGATGCGTATTTTTGCCATCTCAATTTAACGACTTTGGTATTTCTTCGGTACTGTTTAGTTCATCGGACAGTCAAGTCAAAAATGGTTTTATTATATAAATATGTATGTATATATATTTTTTTTTTTTTCATTTCCCAGGACGATTTGCAACCTCCGAGTAGCCTCGCGACTGCCGACATGATAGCCATCTTCATGTCGAGTAAGTAAACATTACATTCAATTTTCATGTTTTTTTAGCTCGTTCAATAATTGCAATTATTGCAAAAACAAAAACAAAAAGCAGCTTCATCCCATTTCTATATTCATTTTTACGTGTTTTTGTTTCCATCTCTACTTGCAGGTGACGACGAAACTCAGCAACAGCCAGAGGAGGCTGGGGGACCACTCTACTCATGTCTCCGCTATGGCACAGATATCGAGATCATTCCGGAGCCTTTGAGCTACCGCCTCGGCGAGTGGCTCAAGCTCCAAAGGGCTCGGTGCCGTCGCCGGGTACGTAGGGGTTGCCTTGCTGTACGTCGTTGTCTTCGTCGGTTATCATGCTGTCGGGGGGATTGATTTTCTTTTTTTTTTCTATTTTTTTCGTGTGATCGTTTGTATATATGTACGTCTTTATTCGTTTGTCCGCGTGCTATATGTTGGGACTCGCGCAGCCGCCTCCTCGTGGTGAGTCCTGGGAAGTTTCGTAAAGAAACTTGCTGAGAGCTGCAACACAGTCAGAACACTTGTCCGGTTATCGTAGCTAAAACACTTGCTTCCCTTGCCAGAGAGCTACTCACGCATATTTTTATGTACCCGGTATGCACCGTCACCATTTCCCCATTGTAACTTTCACTAAGCACCCCCTCCCCCCTTCCGACATGTAATTTTTTTTTCTCTTTCTATCTTTTCTATCATTATGTAGCACTGAAGAAAAGTACTGCACTATGCTTTGACCGTGAACTACACATGCTCGTCACCAGTTTCCCATGTACCCCTCTCTAAAGCTGCTCCTCGTGACATGTACAGATTTATCTTTCTCTCTTTCCCTTCATTATGAAGCACTGTAAATGTATTGCACCATACTTTGGTACTTTGACCTTTGAAAACCAAACACACCCCGCTTCCCATCTCATTGAGATATCAAACTTTGGTACTGCACATACTCGTCACTAGGTCTCCATTGTACCCGTCGCGAAAGGGCCCCCTCCCAAGTGACATGTACTTTTTCTGTCATTATGAAGCACCGCAAATATCCTGTATTATATGTTATGTTTGCGTTATTTCGGCTCGACCGCGCCACTTGGGGGGGGGGGGGTGAACTTAAGTTGCGTTCGCGACAGAGCCTGGCCGCGCTCGGTTCGAACCGTAAAGCCGTTCGTCGTCCACTGGAAGCTACTAGGAGCGAAAACAAGTCACAGAACAACACGCATGTGTGAGCAAATCTGATATAGCGGTCTTGCGCATACACGCGAATTGTTTCCGTTCGTGGTAGCTTTCAACGGGTGCGACCAGCCTCACTGTCTAGGAGCTGAATTTTTCTTTGGATGGGGGGGGGGGGGAGAAGACTTTCGAAATTACTCAATAACGAATTTCTTTTCATGCGTTACCATGATGGAAATTGGGAACCGCGAGGAAGCGCCAGCCAGATTTCCGTGATTCGGGAGAGTCGCTACGACAAAAATTCAAAAAACGTCTGTAGTAGGCTGCATAAAAATGTAATGAATGGCTATACTCATATTCAGCATGGTTCAATAGTGATACGTAAACATTTGATTCCAATGTTTGCCTACCCTGCTGTAATGGAGCGAGCGCCTTGCGGCATAGGCTACTTTACCAAACACCAACTCTGGCCATATCGCTGTATTGCAGTGTACTGTCATTAGTGATATGGCCACAAGTGAAGGCGCTGTCTATCGGTGGTCGCCTCGAGTTCGTTAGGGAAAATATATTATCTATATCCTCCCTTGCGTTCGAACCCGGGACCCTGACAACAACCTTCACGACGGCAGACGAACATCTTACCACCATGCCACTCGGGCACTGCGGCATAGCCTGGCGCTACATACTGGCCCAATATTACTTGGCGAAAATTTGCTTCCAGAACACTCTGCGTGTTATGACTGTTAGCGTTCTTCGGCCAATGTGTGGCCAGACGGATTGAAAATCTTGAATGAAGGTAGATTCTTTGACTTTGGGTGGAGGCCCCTGGAACGTCCGGTTCACCGAGGCAGCTCGAAGCAGATATTTTCTGGATATTATGCTGAGGTGAACTGGAAAGAAAAGTCATCTTGTCTCCACTGGGACTCAAACTCGAGCTCTCTTGCATACCGGTCAAGCATGGTGCCATCTACACCACAGGAGACACGACCCTGACTTTCTTATTTCACGCTCTTGGCGTGAGGAGCTGAAGCAGAGGCAATAGTAGTCTCTCTTAACTTCAGGAAATGGCTCCCAGGTGGGACAGTAGAGAGAGATATAGGTGACTTTTTCCAACCAAAAGTATCAAAGAAACAGATATCTTCTGGTTATTATGCTGAGGTGAACTTCAGGAAAGAAAAGTCATATTTTCTCCACCGGGACTCGAACCCAGGCCCCTCTTGCAGACCCTCGTGTCTCCAATGGTGTGCATGGTAGGTAGATAGATAGAACCGCTCACAACCCCGGACTGATGCAAAGCACCTTACTTCCGTTACCTCAAAAGAGGCAGAGTTGAGTCGGAAAAGTTGGTAAAGATTTATAGTGGCGACTCCCCTCACCTCGTGCTTGCTCGCAAGTTTCGAATCACTCGCGTCGTTCTCCCCATGAAGACAGCCACCAACTCACTGCAAAGTACAAGCTATTTGACAAAAATGGGTGACTGAATCCAATGACTAGGAAGAATAATTGCACGTGCGCCCAGTGGCACATAAGAGCCGGAGACCGCAGCCTGGGATTTCGAATGTACATGGTACCATGCTTGCTGGGTATGCAAGAGGGCCTGGGTTCGAGCCACGGCGGCGACAATATGACTTTTCTTTCCGAGTTCACCTCAGCATAATATCTAGAAAATATATGTTTCCTTGAAGCATACACATTTCCCATCCCAAACACAGAGTTTTAGGGAGAAAAACTTCGTTGTGAAAATCAGCTTGAAAATTATTTTTCCTCATAGCGATATGCGTGTTTTTGTCTTCCCGACTCCATATCCAAAGTGGCCGTTGTTCGGAGGTTACCTGTAATGTTAAGTCTATGGGACGCGTTCGGTTCCAACAAGATGTGGCTGTCGATCGGAGGTGGCCGTTAGGGGGATGTTTTACTATATATGAATTGTCAACATCATCATGTCCCCCCCCCTCAAGTCAATTCCACCTATTAAGATGCGTGTTCTTTTCATGAAAGACATTATTTGAGGTTTTCTACATTTGATTTCATTGAAAAATTTCATGAATAATGCGTATAGCTGCTCTTAATTCTTGTATCCTGGGGCACATTCATCAGATCAAATCCATCCTCCGATCCAATTAGCTATTTGTTGTTATATAAGACAGTTCGACAGTATTTTCCATTGGTGCTTACATGACTCTTTGGTCTATGATATAGCCACCAGCAAAATCCAAATCCTGATTTCTGCTTTGTTCCGTTCGAAACGCGTCTAGCGCACCCGTAAGCATCTACTTCAGGATCCCATGGGGTCCGCGGACCACATTTTGGAAACCATTGACGATTAAAGGACATCCGAAAAAAAAAATCCTGGAAGTAAGGTCGATGAGCAATGCACATTTGGTCCAACGGAGCGTATGAAAACAGCACAACTCACTTATTATTCTCCACAAAACCGGTTTGAAAAATATCTCTCGTGTCACTTTTTTTTTCGTTTTTTCTAAGGATATTGTTGTTTTCAGGATATTGTTGCTTTCAAGATGAAATCATGCGTTTGTTTTATTCATTACTTAGCCATTGTGAGGATGTAGAATAGGACTGTATAATGTATTTTACAAATTACGATCTACAGTCAAACCGTGTAAATGAGTCACTCTTGGGAGAAGAAAAATACGACTTAGTAAGCGGAGTGATTCGTTAAACGGAGTAAGCCATAGCTGTGCCAATTCCTGCCTGAGGACAATTGGGACTTCCAAAAAGTGACCCGGTAAGCGGAGTGACGTGTTAACCGGATGACGCACTAACGAGGTTTGACTGTATATATATATATATTCTATGTCGCTTGTGAAAGTCTTCCGGCAGAAAAGGAATGGAGAATTGGTCAGATGGAACAAACTGAGCATGAACTGAAGAAAAGGGCTTCACCCACACACTAAGGCCATATCGCTATACGCAATTTACTGCCGTTAACGAGTGGGGTTGGAAATGATGGCGAAATCTATCGTTGCTAGCGTCATAGCGCGTTACGAAAAATCTTGCTATCTATATTGTTGCTATCTTTATTCTGCCCTCCCACTTCCGGTTTCGAATATGGGACCTGACAACAACCTTCGCGGTGGTAGACGAGCATCTCACCACCACGCCACTCAGACCATGCTATGACATCGATCCATCCCGTGATTTTCGAAAGTGATAACAACACCAAATGATAACATTATCCGTGACACTAATAAGCGGCGTCGACTTTATTTTTCAATTCTGTGTATCAGCTATTATCCTTTCCAGCAATAAAAAAATAGACTGTAAATTAGTTTTAAAAATTGTCAGCGTATTTAAATGACTTCCAACATTTTATAGATTCGTGCTCTTTCACAAACATGTATAAAAAAAAATTCAAGCTTGAGAATTCCCAATGTTTTTCCGCATTAAAAATGTAATTCGCTGTTTCTTTTTATATAAATTACACTATTCTCTTCTATCTCTCTCTCTCTGTTGCAGCGTAAAAATTCGATCAAGCCATTTGCCTATGAATCCAGTCAATCGCCGTCGATCATTTTCTTTACGTAAAGCATGCGTCTATAGAAAAGGTATAGAAGGAACGTAACTACTTAATTTAAACACACTGTGCATTAAATATACGTTCCTATAATTAAGTGTTTTTTTTTTTGCGCGAATCAATTTACATTCGAAATTTAAATTTAAAAAAGAAACGATTTTTTTTTATCGAAGAAAAAATATATTGCTTCTCGCAATAAACAAATTTGCATTGCAAATGTATATATCAATAAGACAAGTGGAGTTTCATTACAAGCACTTCAAGTAGTTTTTCTCCCGAGTAATTTCTTATAGAATTTATAGAAGCGATTCCCATAGCAGATTTAACGTATTTTTTTAATTCCTTCTGTTCGGTATTACGAAGAGAAAACTACGAGTATGTCCCATGAAGTGAAGAAAAATTTGCATATTAAAGCAGAACTCGATTAAAACAGGTTGTATTTGGATTCTAAGGCAAAATGATCCGCTAATATTGATCTATACTAGTAATTTAAGTGCTCTCAATGGTTTTTTTTTATGATTCCAGTTTTAAAACTCGAGAAACTTTTCAGAACTTCGACACGAAATCTTAAAACTTTTTTTCCTGATATAAGTCAGTTTAACTTTTACGAATGTCTGAGCTTTCTCATGTCATAAATTTTCACTAGAGGTTTTTTTCTCTTACAATCTTTTTCTTCTATTAAAAACCTTATAGAAAACATCTTGTGAGAATTGGTATTTTTTCGAAAAGAAATAAATAAAGTGTTATATACACACGTAGGTCTAACGATAGAATTTCAAGATGATTTTCTCGGAGTTGAGAAGAATTCCAAGGAAACTTCACTCGAGTATGACCTTGTTATTAATTAAAAACGGCGATATTTTAATTGAAAGTATCGCTTGAGCTCACCTATTTAACAGGAGACGCGAGGGTTTTCTTAAAGCTTATCTAATTTTTATTATTATTTTTTTTTTCTTAATTTGATCGAGTTCCTTAAGAAAGAAATAGTGACAGAAAAAAAAAATAGCGGGTAATTGATTCAGAATTAATTGCGACATCAGAAAATGTTATTATTTTTTCTTTTATAAGTGAGTGAATAAAAGAAATTTAATAGGTGCTTTGTATATTTTTATGTTACAGAAGTAAATTTTAATTATTCCTTTAAGTCTGAAAACTGAAATAATTATTCTCAAAATAATAAGAGATGATTAAGTTTTTTTTTGGTATTTTCTAAATGATATAAATCATTCTCGAGAACAAAACAAATTTGAATATCTTTAAAGAGAGCCTTTCGTGAAATTAACCTGACGTAATTTGAAGAATAATAAATAGATATGCAAATGTAGTTAAATTTATAAGAAGAGAGATAATTTGAAATGTTCTTTTATTTTGATATTTAACAGGTATATTTTAGGAAAACTCTATTTACCATTAATATCAAATAAACGTATATAGAGGGAGTAATTACTGAATCTTGAAAATTAAATTTCATTTTTGTGGAAATATTCGTGTTTTTGTCTAGAATGGATTGTAACGAATTTGTTTGCGGAGTTAACGTTTATAAATAATTAGATACACAGTTTTTATGCCGATAGAATACATGTTAAAACGTTTCAAACACACTGTAAAACGTATGAACACTAAAGTTGATTGCTTGAGTCGATATCGAAATGTGCGAGGATGTATATCTCGATACTCATTTTAAGTGTTCCAGCTGGTATGTTCGTGGGATCTATTCGGATCTGCCAAGAACCTTGGTGTGAAACGTAAATTTTTCTCAATAAGTGTTGATACATTAAATATTCCTTTAGTATGATGAGCGATGCACACAGTTTGGAAGAAAAGCAAATTGAGTTATAGTGGGCAGGGATGTGTGTCCCCCCCCACTATTCCCGCAGTCTAGGTGTTAAACAAGCTAGAAGTTTCACTTCTATCGAGATATTTACACATTTCATAATTTCAAGTGACCCACTTGATTTCCAAAAATAAAGTATAATTATGTCTTCTTAATACACACATTTTGGTTGATTTTGACCCGCAGCCAAAAAAGTTTCCCGAGCCCTGGTCTAGAGAATGAATTTTTCCACCATCGGTGAATATTTCCACCATTTTTATCTTATAAATTGTAAGCGTGTCATCTGAAATGTTATCTTCTGTCCTAATTTGGTGTTACCTAGATGAGTAGGACACGAGTTTCCAACTGGTGTTCCGCGGAACAACACGGTTCCATGAGTGTTTTAGGAGTTACACATGATCCAATGCCACGGAACCCTAAAATATTCCGGAGAAGAAAACTTTATTTTTGCTGATATTCGCGAAGCTGATCTTCGTTTTTAATTTTAACGAAATAGCGTCACGTTTAAAAAAAAATACAGATCACTTGGATGACTAACCTAGAGATTGTGGAAGCATGTCATTGACCAAATCAGTGTACAAGTCCGTTAGTGACATACAATGCACAAGTATGCGAGTGACCAAAAGAATGACCGGGGGGAGTGAGGGACAAAAACAGTGACCTAAAGGGTGTGAAGGAATGCAACGCACAGGCTTATTTATGGTATTGGGGATAAGCAAGCTATAGTCCTGGGTGGCTAATTTGAGGGAATAAATAATTAAAATAACTAAACTAGAATGGATGAATGAATTGCGGAAAAAGTTTTATAGCCCAACAGGGGCCACCAGACGACAAATCAACGTCCGGGGGGGTAGCCCTCATCGGAGGGCCTAATATTATGTGGTCCTAGCAAATTGCTCAGGGAAAGGAGGCTAAAATGAGGAAAAAAATCCTGCTACCGAATATTTTGTTATTTATTTTCGGTGGTACTAAAGATCCTTTTTAATTTTCCAAACAGGGAGCATACTCTATAATTTTACCTGCACAGACCTGTCGCACAGAATTTCGATATCTCAAATGAAGAAAAATCGCTAGGTAACGGGAATTTTTTTTTTAAGACAAGAAAAACATCAACTCAAAAACACAGCCGATAGGTGGGATGACGTACACAGGTCAGAGAAAAGTTACGCAAATATCGAACAGAATGCCTCCAAATCGTATATTACAGCAGAATGTGTTCCACATGACCACATGACAAGTCACAAATCCAGCGACGGCAGTGTGCAGCAGGTCCGAATGTGCAGGTCGCATGACACATCTCGGCGGATCGCATCTTTCAGTTCCGACAGGTTGGATGGACCGGATCGATACACCCGGGATTTCGAATATCCCCATAACCAGGTGTTCCCCATAAAAGCCTGCCGGTGCCAAATCCGGAGACCGAGAAGGGCATGAGAACCTGCAATGTCTGCTAATGATTCTGTCTTCCCCGAACGTCTGTCAGGAATGCCTTGACCGGAGTAGCAGCGTGACTAGTTGTTCCATCTTGCATAAACATGACGGTAGAAAGCGCATCTCTTTCACGCAAACATGGCACGACCTTCTCGCGCAGAAGCGTTCAATTTGAACGCTGCGCATTCACCGTAGCCGTTTTCCACCCATTTACTGGACACTGCGTTTCAAAGAAGAAGGGACCTATGATGAAACCCACACCACTCTGTCACTTTTGGGACATGCAATGGTATCTGCGTGTACTCACGTGGATTACACGTCGCCCAGAAGCGAAAAGTGAGCTTCATCTGTTCACAAGATGTTGGAGACCTAGGTGGGATTCCGTTCGATTGTGGAGGAAGTCCACCTCGCAAATGCTTCCCTCTGTACGGTATCCGCTTGTAAGAATTCATGGCACGGCTGCAATCTGTATGGGTTACAGATCAAGAATTCCATGAAGAATATTGCGATCGAGGATGCTGGTAAGCCCAAGCGTCGAGCACTGCTGGTCCAAGCAGCTGATTCGGACGCTAACGCTTCCATTTCGGCTGCAACACGCGGCGAACGTGCCTTCCTTAAACATGGTCGTCCAGCTCTCTTACACGATCCTCCAACGTTCCAGCGTCCCTCAAACCGCTCAACAAGCTTTATGAGGTCTGTCACTGTTAAAAACCCTTTTCCCAGTCCTCACATTCTTCTGAACTGGGAATTTACGCAAGGCAATGATCGCTAATTCCTGGTTCACGTAAAACAACTTCACCAACGAAGCTTTGTCCTTGGCACTCAACATCCTTGTTCACATACACGGTTTACAACGGTGAACTGGTTTTGGATTAGCATCGCAAGTTGCATATTTCCATCGAAGTCGCTCCTACCAGTGTTACCTATCGGTTCTTTTTTCAGTTTTTTTTCCCCTGTCTTAAAAACTTCCTGTGACCAAGAGCTGCTAACCCTGCAAACTGTTTTTTCTTTCGGTAATTTTTCCGGTTTTTATGAATTTTATGAAGTTTCTACGGACTTTTTGCCCACCCTGTATTATATTGAGGAAATATCTGTTAACTGAGACCCCCTTCTGCCACCTTTCAAATAAAATCAGAACTGTTAATGTAAGATAGTGTTTGTAAAGGATAATGAGAACGCATAAAAAACAATATTGTATGGCATCAATTAATATTTTGTGAGTAATCGTTGATTTGTATATAAATACAGTAAAATAACGTTAGTGATACACTCACGTGTATATCTTTCCTTCAGCAACTCAATCTGCAGTTCTAATTTCCATACGGAGAAATAAAACTGCGTACTGATATTATTTTACTTCACATAAAAATGACCTGTTAAAATTTCTAAGTAAACTTGAAAATTTTACAAATATTATTGCTAAAAATATATATAAATAATTATGATATTTTGTTATGATTTTTCACTGTGCTTATTATTTTTCATCAATTTCATTTCGTAGGATTATTGACAGTTGTAATTTTTATTTCATAGGTGGCAGAACGGATTCGCCTTTAATGATGCTCCTCAATATGATACATTCTGCACTGTATAGTTGTTTTCTGAAAATCATATTTTGTGACAGATAGACTGCCATTTTTACCCGTTATGGACGAAAATAACTATGAATGACATTATTTTTTCATGGTTGATAATTTTACAAAATATGGACGTTTAGAGTCTGAGAATGACTATAAATGCGAATGATTCCGTGTGCGCAGAAAGAAATTTTCCTATATATCGTATAAGGTGACATGTTATTTTGAAATTCTATGCGCAGAGAAACAGGTCAGTGCAAGGTGAAATAATAGAGAATATG
The DNA here is from genome assembly GCF_987345545.1 of Pholcus phalangioides. Taxonomy (NCBI): domain Eukaryota; kingdom Metazoa; phylum Arthropoda; class Arachnida; order Araneae; family Pholcidae; genus Pholcus; species Pholcus phalangioides. Next base: position 4,599,798 of record NW_028301628.1, on the reverse strand, counting down.
CTCCATCAGGAAGAAAGCAAAATTAGAAGGCACAATTTATGTAGGAATATAATTTTTTTTCCTGTGAGCATCTTAGTGCTCACCATGCCCCCCGCACCAACATCATAGGCCAGGCCCTACACCGACTCAGATCTTTAGTGAGGCCTCCTGAATATTGAGTTTATACTGTAATGGAAACCTAAAAGTAAGAAAAACATCCTACGATTCAATGATTAGCACCATGATTATTTAAAGCCCGAACGAGAGTTTCCTCACGGAGTGTCTGACGATGATTATAATAAAAGCTCTTTATGTTCGTGAATATGCGACCAATAGGATGTGACGTAGCTCCAAACTCTTAAATCCCAACCATGAATTCAATCCACATCCTGCAGAAGTAGACTGAGATTCCCAAGCTGAGGGTAGGCTCTCTGGTAAGACTATTAACGGGCCCTATCTAATATGAAATTATAGTGTGAAAAACAAATATTATGGGGATACTCCCGGGCCTCGGACTGCAGCTCCACCAGATCCGCGCTCTTGTAGGGGCCATGCGTGGACCTCAGTTGAATATTGCTCCCCAATAAAATCTGGCACAATGACTTATGACAAGAAATATGTATATTAAAAGCAGAGACTCCTTCGCATAGGAGGGAAGGTGGAGGGGGGGGGACGTGCCTCCTCCTCAGACGACCAAAGACTACAAAAAATTCAATATTTTGGTTTAAAAAAATAAAATATCGGAAGAAAATTCCTTTTATGCGATATTTCAACCAATTTCTCTTAATTCAAATGCTTCTTGAAGGGGGACAACTGAAAATTTCTCAGGAAGGCAATTTTTGTGCCGTCCCCCCCAAACCAAAAGTCCATCCGGCGTACGCCCCTGATTGAAAAAGAAGTGGTGCCTGAGCCCTCTTTCATTTTGCCCTGGGGCTAAGATGATGTTGAGACGGCAGTAGAGACAAACTTTGTTTTTGGATAAGTGTTGAAAAATTTGTTTAAGTTCCGTGAAATAGCCTCATTATTATCAAGGGTTCCACTGAACAGCCTCATTATTATCAAGGGTTCCACTGAACAGCCTCGTAACCATCATGGGTTCCGCGAAAAACTCTACGTTGAAAACTCCTGCCGTAGAAAGCTCTCAACAGTCCCGTGAGTTGAGGAATCTGAATTTCGATAATTCTAGAACGACTCGTGTTTTCTTAGAATAATCACGGAAATGTGCAATTTGCCAAATTTTTCACTAACGAATTGAATGGGAGAAATATTCCGGAACCATCTAGGATTTGTAAATCCATATACCGATTTGTAAATTCTCATTGACGAGCGCGTTTGGCTTTCTGAACGTTGTTCCACGGTATTGAAAAAAACTCTCAGTTTGATTTTTAACCGCTTCGCTTACAAGCGATAGGCAATAAATTTGCCTTTCCCAAACCTAACCCCATGTTAGAAAAAGGAAGGTAAGAAAAGTAGAAAACTAAGTCTAAACTAACACAAATAAAGAGAAAACATTATAATAGATACATATTCTCTCAGAGAAATACTCTATAAGAGAGTAAGGTGCGAAGTAGATCTTTTCCCTTCAGCTACCTGTTCTCTTTCAGTCTTATATACACGTACATAGTAGAAGGATACATTACAAAGGTAAAAAGAACTACTTTTTTCACAGGGTTGCAAAAACATTTTCGCGTTGATAAGGAGAGATGAAGATAACAGACATACTTTTTTGAATTTATTCCATTGACATTTGGACGCAAGATTACGCCCTTGATCAAGTAAAAAGATCTCTTCGCTTTCTCGCAGAGTCAACTTTCCGCTTTTTCCAGGCGTGGATCGTCCTGCTCTAAAGTACACTGTGCGATTTTGGAGACCCTATTTTCAGAATGGTATGGACTTGATTGAAGATGCGCAAAGAAGAGCTACTAAAGCACTTCATACCAAACTTTAGCTAGAAGTCTTATAGAAACACTTGATTCGTCAAATCTCTCTTTTTTTTTTTCTTTTAGCAATGTAGGCGTCGTGGAGATATGATTGAAATTTTGAAGATTTTCAAGTGCATCGATATGATGGATCGTGAAGTATTCTTACGCTGTCTTTGAAATGCTTCTACTCTGGGACACCAGTTTCGATTAGTTAGGGAAAATTCTAGGCTGTTGGGGGTCACAGGAATGTTTTCTCCAAATGGGTTGCAAATGCATGGAATAGCTCATTTTCTGATGTCGTGAATTCCCTCACGACAGACACCTTCAAGAAAAAAAATATAAGATCGTGAGAGTAATCATGAAGCTAACCCATATTTACAGAACGGCAACCGTATTTCTATGAACAGATACATATCCTGGTTGCTTGTCACTTTTTCTGGGTTATCATTTCTGGATAGCTGCACTAATGCTGCAACAACTATAATTTTATATGGTATAAAATGTAAAAGGTATGGTTTTTAAATACTATATATAGTATATATATATATATATATACACTTTAAAGGTAATTATTTGAAGAAAGATGAAAAAATGAGGAGAAGATGGAATTTTATGAGAGTGGAATAGAACCATTAGTGGTTCACCTCGATGACGACCCACTGTATAGGTTCTATTTCGCTCTCTTAAAATTCCATCTTTTTTGTATTAATTTTTTCTTCAAATAATTATCTTTCAAGTATGTATTTTTGAATGAACAAGTGAGCAGCACTATCGCTTTTGTCATTCAAAAAGCTATTTTTGCTGTTTCTTCATTCTACATCTTCATATCTCTTGATTTTTGTTCCTACTATATATATATATACTTTATTTTTCTCTTTTTTATCCCATCCATTATTTTGGGCAATTTGTCTGTTGTGGTTTTGAATATTTGTATTTGTACATCGTAACAAATCCATCCGAAAAGTACAATATTTGTTTTTGGTGAAATGCTGTTGATCATTCTCTATAAACACCCTTTACTGCCTTCCTTTGCTATTGCGGTTCGACCGCTCAGTCTATGATCAAAAATTATTGTTTAGATGTCTGATATCGCCTGTAATAGTGTTTGCCCCATGAATATAGAATCGCTTTGTATATGCAAACGCTATCAACATTATTAAGCACTATTAAATTGAAAACATAAATGTTGCAACTTCATCCCCGAAACATTCACAATAGGCCGACACCTAAATTTAAGGTATCGGCCTATTGTGACGGCCTATTGTACAGTACAATATATCCTGATAAAGAACGGAACAGTGTCATAGATTTATCAACAACAAAAAAAAACATTTTTCCTCTCCCGTGAAAAGGTTCTGTCCACGCAATTGATCAATTCTTAATTTTTAATCAGTGATTTCATATAGTTACTACATCAATGAGAGAATCTTCTGGAAGCTCCAATTTCGTAATCGTGTTACCGCCATCGATGCAACAATAAAGAAGAAAATACTAATTTGTTAAAACGCCATGGGAATAAATAATTTCTTTTATCCTTTTAACGCACTATGATTAATATTTCAATTTATTCGAAGAAAATTTCACGTTAGGCGGGTTAAGAAAAAAAACGTACTACAAGTTACCCAGGAAACGCATAAAAAAGTATTTACGGAATAACAATTTCCGTAAGAGATCCTTTTCCAGATGCATTTCAATTTAATTGGGATTTAAATAATGAGCTGAAGTAAAGCGTGCGTTGATTTTTAAGTGCGGGAGGGAAGGGGGAGGGAGGGGGGATTTTTGAAAATTTTATACTTGTTAATAATTTGTGAAATAACGTAACGAGCTAAAGAACAAGAGTTATTTACGTGGAGAGAGAGGGGAAACACTCGATTACCTGAAATAACTCAGATGTAAAATGGTAATTATGGAAGCGGCTCCGGATAAAAGCTTAAGGAGCTAAAGCAGTTGAATCACTTCTAAAAGCATTTCTCAATTTAATGTTTCTTTTACGTTTCTCTTTTATTATTTCTTTCTTAGTTCTGCCAATAATCCATTACTTCTGACAATTGTCAAGTTAAAATATTGAAGAAGATAGCTGCGTAATGAGCTTATCTCCCTCTATTCTTTATTATTTCATGGCTGCTAATTTGGTACTTATTTTCGTGTGTTTGTGTGTGTGTACATATATATATATCATCCTCAACCATTTTCAATCCACTGCTGAATGAAGGTCTCTAAATTTTTCATATACAGTCAAACCTCGTTAATGAGTCACTCTTGGGAGAGCAAAAATATGACTTAGTAAGTGGAGTGACTCGCTAACTCGCTAAGCGGAGTAAGCCATAGCTGTGTCAATTCCTGCCTGAGGACAATTGGGACTTCCAAAAAGTTACCCGGTAAGCGGAGTGACGTGTTAACCGGGTGACGCACTAACGAGGTTTGACTGTATATCTACTCTATAATATAAAACCACAAACTCGAATAGGGCCTGTTTCTATGCAACCGAAATTAGTGACGGAAGTGGGTGACGTTTTTTTGAGTGACGGAAATCTGTAACGATTTTCTGTTACGGAAATCGGTTACGATTTTGGATCAAGTTTTTATTTAACTCTAGCATATATCGGAATCCATTTGACCCATCGGGACCAAGTTATGTGCATGGCTAAGGCTGTCCCTAAGGCTGGTATTGATGGCGAGCCCCCAAACCAGCTTTACAGGGGCCCCTTCGTGGTTAATTTATAGTTTGGAAAATAAAAAAAGTTATAAGAATGGTTCCGGACCTTGTCAGCCCTGCCCTTGTAGGGGTCATGCCGAGAGGTATATAGATGTATAATATACAAATAACACCAGTGCTCCCAACACACAGGGTCGGGGTACCCGGGGGATTGCACGTATACCATCATGGGGAACTTAAAAGGTTTCATTTCCAGGAGCCTTGATGGATTTCGTGTATATATATATATATATATATATATATATATATATATATATATATATATATTCTTGATCTTATAGGGGTTTATAAAGCGCAGTATATTATGAAAAGCAGCATTTCCCAAATACTTTTAGTCGTGGATCCCCGCAAATCTTGTTGTACCTTGGACCCCCATCTATAGCAGCAGAGACTACAGCCATATATCAGCGAGAATGTTCTCCAACAAGGGAGGACATTCTAGTCAGCTCTAGTAAATGTTAATAACTCACTCGGTAGTGAATTGCCCATGGATATAGACCGGAGTTGTGCTCGGTTTGAAAGAAAGAACGTGATGCAGTAGCATTTCCATCTACAGGATCGTAAAAGGACCCAAACTACGTGTTGTATACTTTTATCATGAGATTTCACCACAAGTGTAATTTTTGTTAAATCATAAAAGTATGACTACTGCAGTCTACCAACGTTGAAGCTGTGCTTTCTCATTTTAATTTCATATTAAATACTTTCCTCTAAAGTATTTTATTTATTTTGCAGTATATATATATTTTTCAACTCCGATCGTTAATCAAAATATAATTCTACAATAGAGTCGTGGACCCTCAGAGAACAAACCATGGCTTCCACGCACCAACAATTTGGAACGACAGATCCGAAGCCTTTTCTCCAGTTAGGGTCGGTTCAAGTATAATGTAAGCAAATTTTTAGCCATTTTTGCCCCCCCCCCCTCCTCACCCAAGTCAGCAAAAGCAAGCAAAACTGTGACCCCGCCCCCCTTGTCAGCAAAATTTCGTCAGATCTGCCCCTTACCTCCTAACACGTATTGATGGGAATCAGAAACGTACTCGGGAGGAGGGCTCGTGTGCCTCCACCCCCCCCCCCCGACGAAACAAATATATATTTTAATGAAACAAATATTTCTCAAAAAAATTAAAATTTCGTAAGAAAATACCTTTATATGTAATTATAGTAGATTCCTCTTAATTCCAATGCTATTTGAAAGGTAAGAACTCAAAATTACTCTGTAAGATATTCATTGCGATCCATCATTTAAGCCATAAATGGTAAACCCTTGACCCGCGGACAAAATGTGGCCCTGAAGGTTATGTGATGTGGCTTGCCCCCTGAGGCCCAATTTCGTAAAAATGCACATTTAAAAATCGCTTAAATGACCCGTGGCACAAGTGCAGAGCATTTAAGTGGCCGGAGGCACATTTTCAGATAAATGAAGTAGGCCAGTGGCACATTCAAAGATCACTTGACTGACATGTGGCAAAATTTTAGAGCACATAAGCGGCCCCCCGGTGTGGTTCTACATCACTCAAGTTAGCCGCGAAACATTCCCAGATTACTTTTAGTGATCCGGCATAATTACGGGTCACTTAAGTGATCCGTTGCACAGTCCCAGGGCACTTAAGCGGCCCGGAAACATTTCCAGAGGACTTGAAGGATCCGTGAAACATTTAGAGATCACTAAAGTGACTCTGCAGGTGACTCATCAATAGGGGGAATGTTAGTTCAGGTGCCCAATAACCGCATCGCGAGGATATGGGTTCGAACCTCACCGGCGCCATAGTGGTGGTCGGCTGAAGTTGATTTTCTGTAGTTCCCAACTTCAAGGCGCGAATGCGAGCCGATCTCCCCGTTAAAAAGTCTCGCCACAGAGAGCCTAAATATTCAATCATTACACTTCACTGAAAATTTGAAGTATAGATGGCAGCACTTAAATATGATACACAACACTATCTACACACTCAGGCTGTTAGGTGCACTCACTTTGTTCCTGACTCTGCCACGAAGCTGGGCTGGAAGAGATCACGGCAACGGGATAAGTCCGGTGGCAGATACCTTGGCGTTCATTCATTCATTCAGGTGCCCAATAACTATCGAAAGGTTTTTTTCCCCGTTTTTGGCGCATCGAATAAGATGCTATCAAAAATATTTTATATTTTTATAAAGGGTGGTTGATGACGTAAGCATCATCCAAACCCCCTCCCCCCTTCTGGTCATCAAAACTCAGCAAATCGGAAGCCCCTCCCCCCATCGATGCTGACGTAATACTTAAATGAACCCTTACAGTTGTTTCGTGAACTATCTATCGTGTGATTTCAACTTTAAAATTAGGATTGCAATGGCTGCTTAAGATAAAATAAATATATTTTGTTTTCTCAAGATTTAATTTCACATCAATATTATTGAACTAAAGACATTGATAATTAGACTTGGTTCAACCTGGTGCATTCAAGAGAGTTTTAGTTATCACATAAATAAACAACGACTGAATCATCAGTGCGCGTTGCATTTTAAACGTAGATATTCATCGAACGGAAATCATTGATAAAAATAATATAAGGCATCAGACCCATTGTACAACCTTTAAGAATTCTTTTGATTTCAATTACATACGAACTGGAGAGAGAGAGAGAGAGAGAGAGAGAGAGTTGTTCTTTTTCAACTCTGTTTTCTTTTTTTTTTTTTCATAACAGGTATTTCACACGGCGTTATACGAGTTATGAAGCAAAAACAAAAAATTATGATGTCTAAAAATGCAGCAACAGTATGTTAATTTCTGTTTGTAATAGCTATAACAGCATATTATTTGATTTCATAGATAAGCACACATAAAATTCTGATGAATCATATCCAGTTATACGGTTCTTCAAAGGAGTGAAAAATTTGCTAAGAAACCAAATTTTCTCAATATTTGTGACATTACGTGTAATTGGATTTTTCCTCTAAGACTAACGGTGCTAAAGAATAGTCTATTGCACAACAGTAAGAGGTGGCACCTTATATGGTCTGCACAAATCGTACATGTAACTGTAGTTTGGGAATGAATATATATTCAAGTTAACTCTGTACGCAGTGTTTAATTTACTCGGCTCCTGGTCCTGACAGTATAAACGCTAAATTTTATAAGATGTTCTGCTCGAGGATAAGTGCGGTGAAGTTGGAGGCGGGCTGGCCGTATGCCAGGTGTCTGGCACCATGCAATTATCACTCCAATATAAAAAAAGAGAGGTAGACACGAATGTTTTGACTGAAAATTATCGTGCAATATCAAAACGTGGATGCAAAATTTTTTGAACGGTGTCTACTACAAGAATTAGACATTTTTACTGGAAAGACGTATATTAACGCATCATCAATTTGCTTTTATCCCTGGCAGATCCTCGGTAGTACAGACTCTTCAATGTCTTGATGACTGGAGAAGGGCAGTGGAAAATAATGCAACTACAATTTTGTAATACTTGTAATTACATAATATCATTTTTGTAATTTTGTAATACTTGTAATTACATAATATCATTTTTGTAATTTTGTAATACTTGTAATTACATAATATCATTTTTGTAATACTTGTAATTACATAATACCATTTTTGTAATTTTGCACACTTCTTTTATCAGTTGTGTGTTATTCGTTATCACCATTGCAATTTTCTTCTTTTATTTTACCTGCTTGTTTATTTCATTTTATTTCTTTGTGTTCTTCCCCCCCCCCCCACTTTGGGGGTGTGAGCGCCCCCCGTGCCATTCACTATACATAAATAAATACATTATATTTATATAGATTTTGATCTTTTCCATTTCTCATCATTAATAAAGATTCGGCATACGTACATTTCGTATTTGTGAAAAAAAACCACGATAAATGCAAAATTTACGAAATAAATGCGACATTTGCCAGTTTTGACAAATAAATGCTTAAATTTGATTTTTCGCTACTTTTTTTTGCGAAATCTTGGCAATTTACGCTTTTTGAACAGTAAAATTCGTAATTGTACTCAGTACTTGTGAACATTCTTGAAAGGGGAAAACTGCAAGCATCCCTTCTTCCCCCTCTCCCTCCACGACATTATGTTAAATGCAAATACAGTCGAGTGCGGTTTTAATATAGCCCCTATGTGATTCGAGAATTGTATGTAATAACCGACGTGTATGTTATATAAGGGAGGTGTTGAAATTAGCTTACGTCGCAATAACATATATGTATTATTGAGAGTGTTGTGGACAAAATTAGCTTATGCAGCACATAATTGAAATATAATATAGTTTTTGATTGACATCTGAAAAGTTTTGGAAATTAATTAGAAAACGCAAGATATACAACAGCATGCAGATATTTTTGGAAATGTTTATGATTTTTTGAGTTTATGATAACAGTTTCCTTCAAAGTTGACATACAGTTCAAAATTTCGTGAAAATAACTGATGTGAAAATAACTGATGTGTAAATAACTGATACACGCCACCATTGAATTAGTATAGCTTTTCAACATTGACGGAGTTGATTTGCGACAATTGTTCTTTCATCCCCGCCAGGAATAAAAAAAATCACAAAGTAATGAATACAAGTAAAAATTCAATAATTCGTAAAACGTGGACGATACAGTTTAGCACAGAAAGACAGGATTATATTAAATATCAAAAATTTTATTGGCAAAATAATTACATTTATCGCTGGCAGGTGGCGATAAAGTTTGTGAATTTTAATATCGGTAATCTGTTGACAAGGAAATATTACTATTACAGCCATGTAATTTCTCGTTTATTGGAAAAAATTGGGTCTTTTTGTGAGAAAACGTCAAGATATCCACCCGGATACGTTGAATGTGTACACAAAAGAGCTGTTTTATTTTCTTGGTCAAGCCCATTTTTTTTGGTTTGTTATATCCACAGTGCAGGTTTTAAACAGGGTATGTTATGACAGAGGTAAAAATATGTAGACGTGAATGGACAAAATTTCAAGGATTGCACAACCGTATGTTATATCCACGGATTATAAGTGTACTCGGCTGTATATGCAACTTTTTGGAATTTCAAAAAAGGATGCTATAAAAATCATTTGAAAAATAAGGTTATGATCGGAAAAATAGAGATTACTGTGCAATGTTAGCTTTCAACTAAGTACCTGAACACTTTTCTGGAATACGGCTGATTCTTTTTAATGCGAAACTTTTGATTTGGAATTCGTTATTGTGAATAAATGTCGAATTTTTGATTTGAACTTTTTTTTGCGAATAATTGCGAAATTTCTGATTTTGAAAATTTTTGTTTTTGTGAATGAATGCGAAATTTCTGATTAATTTTTTTTGCAAAATTTACGTATTTCTTATAATGTGCAATATTTATTCGATATTGTGATCAAAATAATATCACATACATAATTTGTGTCATAATATTATCAATATTTGATATTATCCAAATTATGCTATCATTTTACATTGTAGTCTCAAACTTTTGCTATAAAAGTGTACATAAACGTGTCTTTTACTGCTTAACAACTATCCAACATGACTTTTATGTTTTCCTTTCAGTTAATGCAAAGAACCCTTCTCGAGTGAATCTTATAACATCGAGAAAACTTCTTCCTCTCCATATTTTATGCAAATGTTTTTTTGTTCTTTTTTCTTATTCCATTTTTCACTTCGGTTTCGAAAAGATGCTTAGTACACGGATAAAACTTTAAGTTTCCAGATAAGATACAAGGAAATTTCTTCGGTCATTTACGTTCAGCAGCTTGAAAAATTCAGCAAAAAACGCGAAACGAGCACTATTCTGACAACATAAATTCATTAGGGCCACACATACACTCGGAACACACATTCCGGTATATACCGATCCGATAGAAATTCCCTAGAGAAATGTTTACGAGCTGCATGTACGGTGATGTAGTAGTAGCAAATGAAAGATATCTTCTTCCTTCATGAAATTTTAGTATAACATGTATAGTTAGAAGTATATATATATTGTTCTGTTGCTTTCGTCTATGAATTCTAATGAAAAGTGAAACTCAAACGACTTTTTATAATGATAAGTGAGAGACAGAAACTGAAACATTACTTGTGATTGGGTGTTTCATCTAAGACTAGAAGTTATAAAAAAAATTAGCTGTCACACAACAGTAAGACCGGACACCTTGTACGGTCCACACAAATCGTACATGTAACTGAAGTTTGGGAAGAAAAATATTGACGTTGAGTTCAGTGGATATAATTTCATTTTACATAAATTATAATCTCCTCCATCTCATTTTTACGGTATTTTAAACGCGTATAAGTAACCCTAGTGTGTAAGGATCCCCCCTGAATTTTTCGGCTTAAAATTTGGAAAAACGTCAGAGATATATTTCGTCTATACTATCCATGTATAAGAAATTCCTATTTTTGGAATCTAATTTTTCACAAAAAGGATTTTTTTAATATACGTTAAGATACGAAAATTATGAATAATATTCATTCGATATTGTTTTCAAAACAGCAACACATAGGTACATAATTTATGTCGCAAAAATTTTCAATATTTGATATTATTCAAACTTTAATGTCATCCTTTTACATTTCAGTATCAAAATTTTCCTACTAAAGTTTTACATAAACGTGCCTTTTACTGCTTAACAACTATCCAACATGACTTCCATGTTTTCCCTTCAGTAAATGCAAAAGAATCCTCGAGTGAATCTTATAACATCGAGAGAAAACTTCTCCCTCTCCATATATTATACGTAAATTTTATTTTTTCCCCTCTTCTAATTCCATCTTTTACTTTAGTTTCGTAAAGATGCTTAGTACCCGGATAAAACTTTAAGTTTCCAGAGAAGATACAAGGAAATTTCATCGGTCATTCATTGTTCAGCAGCATGAAAGATCTCTCCTGCCTTCAAGAAGTTTCAGTATAACAAGCATCGTTAAAAGTATATGATGCTGCTGCTGCTTTCGTCTATGAATTCTAATAAAAAAGTGAAACTCAAAATCCGGAGTGAAAAGGAAAAAGAAAATAATAATAACACACGATATAGGTAAATATTTAAAAGCAGGACTGTGAAGATCTTCGTGTACTTGGTTCGCTAATAGGATTCGGTGTGATGTGCGTCAGAAGTCGTGGATAATGAGTCAGAAAATATCCAGAGATTTTTCTTAAGGGAAAGAAAGTATCTCAACGACACATTAATGAGCAGATTTCTTTTTTCTATTTAAACTCGTCCTCTGAGAAATACTTCGTATCATTATTTGGAAAATCTTCATTCGCATCGTAAATACCGGGATAAACTTTCTTTCTTGCGAATATTCTGCTTGTCAAAATGATAGGCTTAACTACCAGGAGAGATCTGCATTCATAGAGGGGAAAAGTTCCAATACATTGAAATTGTATGGCATGGCGGAACCGATAGAATATATGCGGAACTGTTTAATTAATATACTGTTTTCATATTTGATTTGAATGAAAATGATTATTGCACGAACTTTTTCTGTATAAGTTTGTGGCACGTATAACTAACTGTATTTAAGTTTGCTATTATTTATTTTATTATATAAATATGCATTATCAGGTGAATTAATGTGATATTAAAGTTTAGAAATTCGAAAAACGACTCCTTAAAAAGATCAAATTCATTTAATTATTGCAAATACTACACACAAACAGAACCACGTGCAATATAATATAAAAATACATAACAAAGACAATGCGACAAAAATCATATGACATATATTATGCAGCTCAACAGGACCTATTTTGTTGCTGAAATGCTTTTGTTGCATATTTGCAGGATTTGCGTACAACATGAGACCAACATTTGTTTTAACGACCCGCCTTGTTCGACACGACGTGGGAAACGGACATTATATTGGGTGCTCGTTATACGGAAAGAAATATATATAGACAGGGTTTTTTCTCAGCCTATAAATGGATTGTGGAAACAGATATTTTCTAGATTTTATGTCGAGGTGAACTCAGAAAGAAAAGTCATCATCACTGGCAATAAGGTTTCGGAGACCATGTTTACAGAGGGACACAGACTTGATTCAGGGAGTGCAAAGACGAGCTACGCGTGCTCATGTTGGCACATGTGGCTTGAGCTATGAACATAGACTTGATTGCTGTTTGCATTGGAGAAACACCGGTGTTAAGAGAATAAGATCGAAGTATTTAAAATTTTCAAGGGTATAGACAGGGTGAACCATGAGTTACTAAGACACCGTCAATCGACTGCTTCGATAAAGGGACACCAGTATCGTCTAGTAAGGAGCAGTTCCAGGTTCTGGTGTTGCGGGGAGTTTTTCTCTAATAGGGTTGTCAAAATAAATGGAGTAACTTACCTCCGGGCGTCGTGAATTCTAAGTGATTGAAAATACACACAAAAGAAAGTACAATAACATATTGAGATAAACGGGGAAAATATCCATACTTAGATAAGACAACCATCTATTTAATGGGCAATGCAATATATAGTTACGAACTATCGACGATAGATGGCTCAATTCGTTCGATGGCTCTGAGAAATATCGAAATCGGTTGATACCGGTTTCGGTTTGGTGGAAATGACTGTGATTGGTGCAGAACTGGCAGGGCGTGTAGAGAAAAATCTAGAAAGTCACGCCCCTCCAGGCAGTGCGTATGGTGGCGCCGTCGACTAGGAAACTGTAAAATAGAATTTTGTGGAATGTTCTTTTTCTCGGGGTTATAAATTTCTCCGGGGTTATAAATAGTGCGGCGCTCACAAGATGCCAGGCTAGACAGGCTCAGAAAAGGCTCAAGAGAGACACAAAGAGACTCAGTCAGTTGTGTTTAAACTTTGCGAGAAAGTTGTTAGCTCTCCGATTACGTTGTAAATACGTGTAAATTGCTGTTCTGTAAATAAATCTGTGTTTGTCCGTCGAACCGCTTCTTGTTTTGCAATCTGGAAGTCTTGTGGAAAATTATCCGGAACAATATAGTATTAATTAATTGTATTTTTTTCGTGATATTTATATGCTTAAGTACGGGATTGTTGTATTTTGGTTATATTTCACATACATCTTATGGACATCATTCTTCAGCCATCTGGTGTGGCTTAACGTGTTGTGGCCGTTTTGTATTTGCATACAAACCATAAAGATCACATCCAAACTGTATATTATAAATAAATACAGTAGATCATAGTGAAAGGTATTTCAGTGATTTTAGGGTGATTTTGGAGCGCAGATTCCGAATCTGGTATTGGTTTTTTTTTTTCAGATTGTCTCTGATTTTCGAGATAAAGTGAAATTTCAATGATAATACATAAACATCATACAAATCACATTCGAAGTGTGCAAAATGTAAATCAATAATAAACTTTATATCAATAAATAAAGAACTTTCTTTGTTTCAAACCGAGCTCAACTCAGGCCTATCATCATCTATGGGTGCCATATGGCAATATCGACTCATTGTCCGCTCGAACTGGATACCTCTGGCAATTTATTCATAAAAAAACATACATTGCAAACATAACAACTATAAAATCGTAATCTAAGTATAAAATCATAATCTAAGTATAAAATCATAATCTAAGTATAAAATCGTAATTTAAGTATAAAATCAGTTGCGAGATCACAATCTACGTATACAATCGGAAATCAAGCATATAATCCTTAAATATTAAATCTTAATTCGAATATAAAATCCTAAATCGCATATTGAAATCAATAATAAATCCGATAAAATTCATAATCGATTCCATCCTCAATTTAAATCGTTCGATTTCCACGATCATTATACTGTTCTTGTGCTATCAGTCAGTCTTTGTGGTTGATCAGTTTCTTTTTTCTTTGTGAGCGGCGAGGTGGTGCAGTTTGTACTTGTGCTATTGGTTGATATGGCGTCTGTGGGATCACTTTGTCTTCATTGTCTTCTATCCATCTAATTATTTTCTTGACTTTATTCATTCTACTTTTGTTTTTAAAAATCTCTCTGATCCAGAGTGTGGCATTTTCCGCAGCGGGCACAGCCATGTGCTTTCGATGTGCAGTTAATGTACATGTTGTCAAGTAATGGATGGGAGTGCCGATTTCACCACAAAGGCAATGATCTGTTCCTCGTTTTTTTTAAGCGGTGAAGGTAATTTGGAAACTGTCCGTGATTGGTTGTAAAAAATACAAGTCCTCTGCTCCAATGTTTTGCGTTGCATGAAACTTTTGGTACTATTTTGTGGACACTTCTTCCAGTTTTGGCGTCATTCCATCGGGTTTGCCATAAATTGAGTATTTATTGCCTTTTGTTTTGCTGTGGACGATGGTAATAATATTTTACTTAATTGCGTGCCATTGATTGTCGCTGCTTTGGCTATTGCGCGTCTGCTTCGTCGTTCCCCCACTCACTCACGTGCGCTTTGATCCAAGATATGATAATTTGTGGGTTCTTGTGGAGAATCTGCCGAATATCCCTAGCCATAGCATGGATGGTTATCGGGTTCTGAATTGCATATATACTTGAAAGTATATCGCTATAGATTATAATTGCTTGTTGGAATTCTCTAGCATTTATGGTTGCCATATATAACGCTAATAATTCAGCTTGAAAGATATTATTGGCATTTTCTAGCTTACTACTCCAGCACTCGATGATCTTATGATCTTTCACTATAATGGCGATTTACTACCTAGTGAGTTGTGCCGGAGGTGTAACTGTGTGTGTGTAGCTAACAGTCTAATTTTTCAGTGCTGCCATCTATATTTCAGAAGTGAAGTGAGTGATGTGTTATGGTTGAATTATAATTCTGTTTGCAGGTCTGTTGCTCTCTGTGGCGAGACTTTTTAAAGAGGAGATCGGATTCGCACCTTGAAGTTGGAAAAATAAAGACCACCGATGCCTGGTCATGATATAAATATAATAAAATGTTGAATAAAGTAGGGAATAAATAAAAGAAATTAAAGTAAACATTCAACGGACAAATTAATGGTTGTAGACTATATCGAAATGTTTGCAGTATGCATTATCTTCAAAACTAGAACCGATTCAGCCAAACCAACAGAGTTTGATACTGCTGCGCCACCAACCAAAATCAGCAGCCCCGATATACCCTAAAACTGTAAGAATTCCGTTCAGCTGTGTTATTGATTCGATTAAATTCATTCATTAAACTTCAAGTAATGAATGGCAAATTTCTGTGTTATGTTTCTACAATGGTTAGTCAGTGGTACGGAATTACCGGTGCGCGCGGTATGTGTGCAATTAAGTTCCAAAATTTTGCGTTTTTGCTAATTTTTATGAAGCTTAAGCATATTTTTTTTCCTTCTAAATTTGCAGTTAATTATTTTTACCTAATTGGTTAACGCTACTGCTGAATTATAACAACTGATCGATATTCATTTCAAAATTTCAAACGAAGATAATCATTAAACGGAAAAGTGGAAGTCAAGTGCCCGGAAACGATATCACAGAAGCAATGATGCGGAAGTTTCAGAACGAGGAGAAAAAAAAATTAAATGCCTCATTATCATTGAAGCAGTTAATTAGTTTAACTTATCTGTGTTCTTAAAGATTCTCCCGTAAAAGCTTGGTGTATCGGTAGGAAAACGTAGTAAAATTTCTCATTTATTTATTTATTTTTGTATATATATGCGATTAATTTTATTTTTCTGTTTCTCTGTTAAATATTTAAGTCATACAAAATGACGGTGAAGTGGGATACGTATTTATTGGAATCGAGACAACGGATTCATATGTACATAATGTACGTAAATATGAATCTCTTACAGTGAAATCTTCCTACAACGATACTCGGTACAACGACGAACACCTACCTCCACAACGATTTTAAGCAAACCTCGTAATCTCTCATAAACTGAACATTGCAGACAAATTCAATTATCATAATTTGTTGCGATAGTCTTAGTAATTGAAAGATTAGAACGCACTAATTGACCCGAAAACTAAAATTTCTTAGAATGCTGAACAACAATTAAAACGAAATTAGAGCTAAAATGTTCTAATTATATCAACTACTAATATATAGCAACTAGTAACAATACTTTTTGTCTACTCTCTCGTGTAAAGAACCTAATCTCAGAAACATTCGATCGATTTTACACATATTTTGTTTGAAATCGTCTATAGTCTAATGTCAAACACCTTTCTGTTCAACGATATCCTATACTACGATAATAATGTATTTGCAATACGATATATACGATATATTTGCGTGTGTGTATCAATTTTAAGAGGCTTAACTCAGCTTAAACTCTCTTCTAATCCTTTAGTAATTTTATTAAAGACTTCTCAGTTTTTACAAGCTTTTTCGAACTTAGATTCCCAATCAATTATTGTTTTCTTTATTTTATTATAAAAAAATAAGTAATCCATGTAAAACATTTTTTTTTTGGGCATGAAACCAGCCTTCTCTCATTTCGATATGATGACCGAAAAGAGACAAAAATCCAATTTAAAACCCACTATAAAGATTACAAAACCAGTTTATTTTATTCTTGAAAATTATAAAGCTAGTTTGTGTACTTTTTAACGCAGAAATCCATATTGTCATCGCATATTTGAAAGTTTTCATTCATCGGTTATGAAACGAAATTGCTGATTATGATTCCCATTTATCGTAAAATACTAAAATTTATGCAATAAATTTATTCGTTTCTTTCTCTGAATTAATATGAAAATTTATTTGAAATATTCCTCCAATTTCACTTTCACTTCAACTTCTTAATTCGATGGCCATGTTAAAATCAATACATCAAACTTTTTCTCTTCCAAACAACATGGATTTCTACCCAACAAAACCACAGAATCTGCTCTTCTAGATTTTACTTCAACTGCCTATACCAGGGTTTCCCAACTTGTGTGCCTCGGCACCCTAGGGTGCCGCGATATCGCCTAAGGGGTGCCGCGAGATATTATGGAGATAAATAAAACAAAATACAGTGAATCCTGAATAAGTCATCACTCAAGTTATCCAGAATTCCTGACGGTGTAAGTGGATTTACGACTTAAACGGAGTGCTGTCGGTATCAATGTTTATATATCTAAGATATTATTATAAATTTAAAATAATACATCCTTTATCAAAATAAAAATTAAAACTACAATATTAATAAAATGTATAGATAATGAAAGACATAATACGAATTTTTGAACTTTTTAAGCGTTTAGTATTCAACTCACCATATTACAGTTGAATACACTAGTAAATTTTTACAATTTCTACCAGTATTTTTTTGATTTACACTAATCGGAGCAAATGCTAGAATAAATAGCATTTCTTTACAACACCGTTCAATGCACATTAGTTTTATACGTGCATGACATATTTAATTTCAGTGATTTAAGTTTTGTATAAGTAGTTCATGGTACAAATATAATTAATTTCGAACACAGGGCCAAATTTTAACTTGAAGGGTCCCTGGGCAGGACATTAAAGACCCTTTTCAACTGGAAAAAAAAATATCTGGTTTGTATTTTGTTTAAATTGAAGCCCTATATTAATGGGAGCTCATGCAAGCATTATGTCTAGCTCGAACAGTCCCCTAAACGTTTCAAGAACTTCTGTCTTTTTAGTCGAAAACTGAACTTTCTCGGCGCCACTGCCTTTTTTGAGCTGTTTTATGGTCACTTTCGAACATATAAAAAGTGTTGTATCAAGCTTTCTCTTTTTTTATCCTTGATCACTTTGCTTACTAACTTATATTCTAACTTATATTCTTTGATCACTTTGCACAAAAGAATAATTGGACTGATAACTGATGATTATTGCGTACTCCCTCACTACACAACTTTTCCATTCTCTAAATATATCACCAATTCGACAACCCTATTTTTTCAAATCAATGGTTCTTTTATTTAAAAAACAATATTTTTTGTCTCTGAGCACCTTTCGTTCTTCTACAAGAATCAACCCAACCTATTTACTCCCTAGAATCTATAAAACCATTGGTAAGAAAAAAATTTCACATATCTTGTCCCTAAATTCTATAATCAACTCCTTAATAATAATACTTCATTATTAGCTAAAAAAAAATTAAAACGCCACCTGTTTTCAATAAATAATATTGAAGAGTTTTGAGGATCGAATTTCCCCACCTAATACTTCTTTCTTTTCCCTAACTACATTTGGACCTATTTTAAATTTTAAATTAACTTTCCCTATTTTTTCTAAAATCGGAATATTATCACATGCCTGCGGGGCCACCGTGACCTATCAAGTTATATTGTGTGTTTAGTTTTTTTTTCTTTCTGTTCACACATTGTTGTGTTAATTTTTGTTTCAATCTTTTTTATTTATTTATTTATATGCTTACATGATTCATATGAAATTGTAATTTGTGATTGTCAGTAAGTGCCATTTGGCTCCTAGGTAATTTTTTTCTCTCCCCTTTTTACTGTATTCCACCATTTCTCACTAATAAAGTATTTTATTGTATTGTGTAAAATTGTTTCGATTTTTAATTCCAGAATGTTTCTGAGATAAGGTTCTTTACATGAGAGAGTAGACAAAAAGTATTGTTACTAGTTGCTATAATTGGAACATTTTAGCACTAATTTCGTTTTAAATGTTGTTCAGCATTCTAGAAAGTTTAGTTTTCGGGTCAATTAATGCGTTCTAATATTTCAATTACTAAGGCTATCGCAACAAACTATGATAGTTGAATTTGTCTGCAATGTTCAGTTTATGAAAGATTACGAGGTTTGCTTAAAAAGTAATATAATTACGATATAGTATATATTTACGACCATAATTTTTTTGTGCGTAAACAGATGAAGCTAGAGAGGCGTGGTTTCATGCACGTGTGTAGGAAATCCCATTGCGCATGTTTGAATTTTTTCTTGCTTGCAGAAGCTGTCAGTCACTGGCAGACAGTCTGGAATGAAAAGTAATTTGCATAATTTATAGGTTGTGTTGTGATGAATCTGACTATGCAGGGTGCTTCCATAATTCCATTGCCGCATTTTATTGGTGAACCGTTGATCTCGGAGGTATACTTCCAATCAGAAAAGTATCCAAATAACGTGTAGTACTCAGATATGGCATTCATGGTTCAAGGGGGCTGTATAGTTATTAAAATAAAATTGTTCGATTCTTTCACGGACATCCTATGATGAAACACCACATTAGAAATTTGTCCTGTCACTCCTGATGCCAAAAAAAGTCCACGTTTCTAAGGGCAGTATTCACTTAGATATTGGAATTCGAAAGATAGAGGAAAGTCGAGAAAAGACATTTAATGCTGTTTTTCGGAAACTTCCTCCTGTTTTCGAATATCTCAGTGAATATTGCACTTAGAAACATGGATTTTTTTGTTATCACCAGCAAAGACAGGACAACGCGTACAAGGATTGTATAACAAATTATCAGATTTCAATTTCACAACTATACAACCCCTTGCAACACGAATGGTACATCTGAGTACCACACGTTATTTGGAAACTTTTCTAAATTGAACTATACATCAAGGCTCAACGGTTCTTCAGTAAAATGTTATTAATCCTGTTGGCTATTGCACCGTGCCTGTAAGAAAGTATTTATTTATGTTTTTCTGTGTGTGTGATTTATACAAATGTAAAGTTTTATTCCGATTTTGACGAAATTTTGCACACTTCAAAACAGATCACTCAGGTAGGTGACTGTCTACACAAGATTTCGAAAAACCACCGCCATGTAGGGTTGCCAGATCCGAAAACTGAGAAATGAGGTCACCTGCGCGTGCACCCTTAGAGGCGTCACTTTCCTCAATTTTCACAACAGATGGGGGCCATTATTCCGACCGACAAGACAGACCACAACAGTTATTTTCCCCAATCAGAACAGAACCGGAAAAAAAAGCTCTGGAAATTTCGACAGCAATTGGCCAATGGAAAAACAACCACAAAAACACTCATGTCAATGAAGATATATGTAAAGTGGAGAAAGAAAGGAAAAAATAATTCCGGAAACTTGAAAGGGAGAGGAAAAAGGAAGAATTTTCCGAAAAGTAGAAGGACGTCTGGTAACCCTACCCCCACGGGGTCCACACTCACGCACTGTCCTGAGTGCGTGGGGGTAGGGTTCTAATATTATTAGAACGTTACTCTCAGAACGCCCATCTTCACGTTGCCGTTGTAGCGTTCCCGCTGTCATTTCAACACAGTTTCAATTTTCAAATCATGTCACACATCTTAGGTTGGCGTCACCCGTAAAGCACGTCCAATACCGGGTACGTCACCTAGTTAACAATAGAGTGTAAGACCTGTTATAAAAATGAATTTAAAAACTAATTTTAAGACTGACTAAAACTATAATCACTTTTTTGCACAAAAAACAAACACAATTCCAGTACCTTTCATTTTTCGGAAACAAAGAAATAAGTCTGAACAATGAATTCATTTTTTTTTAATACGTATGCAATTCTAAAACAAGCAAAATTCGAGGAAAAAAGCTATACACAATAGCAAAAAAAAAACCATAAAATTTTACGATCAAATTTCTTTTTAAAGGATCCCGAAATCGGAAATAAGAGTAATTTGTAAAAGAAGAGGTAAAAAGAAAGGCGAAAATTTATAGACCGGCAATGTCGGATTCCAATTTTATTTTACAAAAATTTTATCGGGTACCAATTTTCTTTTTTCTTCATGTATTTCTTTTTTTCTACTTCTTGTACTTCAAATCTCTACTAAATCTTCAAAATGGATCGAGTTCCATTCTAGACAAAAAAGAGTAATAAATCATTTTTTTTCCTCATACATATTTGAGAATTTTTCGTTTCTTTTTTAAAAAGTTATTTCTTTTCATTATCATTTGTGTTAAAAACAGATGAAGTTATCTGAAAAAAGGGGTTTTTTATTTCGTAAAAACAAAAATATATATTATTACTCTTACAGAACAAAAGGATAAATGAGAAAATAAAAGTCAGAGTTTAGAATAGGAAGAAACGACAAAAGAGTATGAAAAATATAACGAAAAAGTTCTTTTCTTATCCAATTGGTAAAGAAAAATAAGAAATCTGTAAACGAAAAAGAAGAAGATGGATTTCTTTCTAATGGAGATGCGATCAGGTGCAGACTCCTGAGAGTCAGCTGCGCTCCTATGTCAAGATGACTCTTTTTCTTCTTTGCCCCCTTTTTTTCATTTTATGACTCGTTTTCTAAAGTTTTATTTAATCAGTTTTTAATGCCTCTATCAGTCAGTAAATGCCAACTGATGATTTCTGATATTTCGCTATTCCGGCTGGTAATTAAATTACAGTTTACTTCACAACCATTACTATACCTATAATGTAGCATAAATTAATATACATTAAAATCCCTCTTAATGGCCATCCCTCTTTTACGGTCAAATAAAAATTTCCGGGATAAAAAACCTATTTAACTAATCTATTTCGAACCCCCTGTTTTTAGGGTTACGAATACCATTTTCGTGATTCGTGTGTGAAATTGGGCTAAAACCCTTATACGGACAGTAACAGGTTAAATTTTGGTTCGAATTATGCTCTCTAGATGACAGCAAAAATTTTAAGACTCTTTGATAATTTTTTTTTACTGTATTTCGCTACTTTTGAATGAAATTTAGGCTTGAAAATCGTTAATGTTTAGCAATTGATGTCCGTTTAGAATCTGAAATCACGTGTTGTTGGTTGTGCTCGTATATTTTGCATTATCCCACACTGTTTAATATGGCGGACCACCTCTAGGATAATCGTCGCCCTCTATCACTGAGATAAAATAATAGATGTATGGAATACAGTGAAAAACATAAAATTGGAGTTCTCGCTCTTGCAAATGATTTCAATGCATTGGTTATACTTTAAACACAAATGACAACGTTATTGGATTAGTCTTGTTGAAATACACTAAGGCCGGCATTACACTATAAAAGTTTTAGAAAAGAACTTTTCTAAAACTTGAAAAATGGAACCAATGAGATCTTAATTGCATTTGCTCGAATGTAACCAATATGCTTACTGGTTGGATTTTTTAAGTTTTATAAAAGAGCTATTATCAAACACTTATAGTGTAACTCCGGCCTTAGACGTAGTTACAACACTAAGGCAAAACCTACTAAAACTCGATTGATCAGTTTTTCCCTAAAAGATGTAAATTAAGTATATGTAACGTTTGTATAATATTTATTTGGTAATTTTAATTACGCATCTATGCCATAATTATGTATTTTCATGACTTTGAACGCATCTCGTAAATTAATCACTTTTATCGGCAGTTATGCATATCACAAAAGCGTCGTTAGTGAATTTCATAAATTCCCCTAAATTAATCACATTTACCGGTGATTATGCATAGTATCCAAGTGCCACGTGATTGTTAAACATGGTTAGTCATACCACACGATAGACTAAAGATGATAAATCATGCATGCATTGTATCACTATATCGTGGTCCGAGTATATTCATCACACATATTAGACTCATTTGGATGGGTTTTTTTTTCATATTTATCAAACTCACTCCATCTGTTGCGCCAGTTAAATGTCATGTTCCTTGTTGCCTATGCACCATGCAAATGCATTTCTTAATATTCAAACATTCATTAGCTCATCTTTCAAGACAATGTTTAAGACAGTTTCACGAACGAAGACATCAAATATGTGATGAACTGGTGGTGATAAGGCAATTTTCTGCAGCAAAATGTTATTTTATTTTCCTCTTTTTTTCCCCTTCGGATATTATCACTCTATGCCATGTTTTATGCTAATGTAATATCGCGTTACTATGGAAAATGAAGAAGAATGGAACTCTTTTGAGCTTGGAGCTCTGTATAACGTTCAACGGTCACAGTCGCGAGTACAGAGTACCCCAAGAGTCTATCATATTTACCTGAGTAAGATTTACATCCTTCGTATTTCCCTTAGTATAATATACGGATAACGCGCTAAACGAAATAAAAAATTCTCTCTGTGTGGATTATGTGCTACTGCGTATTAAAAAAAACAATAGTAGCACTAAAATCAGTATCTCTAATTCATGATCTCTAAATTCAGGGTTCTGGACCTAGGGGCTGTTGGGTCGCAAGGGCCTCCAAGATGGGTCGTCAAAACCAGGGTAGTACTAACAGTCAGGGATTCTTGAACGATGAGTCACGACCCAAACTTGATCCGTTGGAACTTCCAAAAAGGTCCGTAAAAACCCACTTATAGTCAGGAGAATATTGAGCCATGGGTCACGACAACAACTCGAGTCACCGGGCTTCAGAGATAGCTTGCACAAATCCATTTACACAGCAAGGGATTCTTGAGCGATGACGACTCAGAATGGCATTTATGTGACCCAGACTCGATTCGCAGGTGTTTCCGATATAGGTTGTAAATATATACTGGAGTCGGGGATTCTTTGAACCATGGATCACGACCCCGACTTCATTCGTCGGGACTTCAGAGATAGGCCGTACAAATTTAATCACAGCAAGTGATAATCACTATAAGCGATGGTGACCTAGATTTTCATTCACGTCGTCTAGATTCCCCACATCAACCAGGGATACTTGAATGTCGGTCGTGACCATCGCTGTTCCTTCCTAGATGAGTCGTACATATGTATTTACAGTCCCGTCATAAATGAACTTATTGCGTCACTGGTTTCACTAATATTTGAAAGCAAACAGTCCCATTTGTCACGAAGCTGATCTTATTGCTGATTTTATGTAGCGACTGATAAAGGTTAAGGGACTCTGTTTCAAATAAATGGTCAAATCTCTCTTTTTGAATGCCAAAAATTGCATGTTTCTTACCAACATCCACGAAACAAAATATTTCTAACTTTACCTTATTCAAGAAAATATATCTGTTATTGCATGTGTTATTGAGAAAATAAATTTCGTTTTGCAATACCGTTACGCAATATATTATACTGATAACACAGTATCACAAATTCAACGAAATTGTATTTTTCACCAAAAAAAATAAAAAATCCCTTTCCCAGAAATGTATTGCAATTGAGTTTCGGTAAACTTTGCGAAATTTACTACAATTCTACCAATTCAATAAATACAGCTTTGCATTTTCTAAAGAAAACTAGATGCTTCTTCAATTTCCAGCATATTCAAAATCGGCATGGGGATGGATCTTACAGAGATTGCACATGGATTGATTTCCTTCGAATTCAATGCACAATCATGGGGGAAAAAAAAGAAGAGGAACACAAATTCTAAGAAAAATAATGGTAATTCAAATCGAATTTGATTCAATAGGAAACGTAATATAAATGCAAAATTACAACGCGATCAACGAAAGATTTCACTATTCGTTGTTAGTTTTCCAGGGGAAAGTCAATAGAATTAGATGTAACATTCCAAGAAAATATATAATAAATACGTTCTCTAGAGAATTACTGTTATTTTTGAACTTTTAAATTAACCTTCTAGAAAAATGCAATTACTTATGAAGAAAACAGCAAACACGAGCTGATCATGGAGATCGCGATGAAGTATTTGTGCTTATGAAACACAGCAACGTGCTAAAGCGATATAAAAGTCCTTTGACGTGAAACTCCTTTAAATTATTTAAAAAATGTTGATTTTGTAAAGTAAGTGCCTCCTACGCGTAATTCAAGGAAGTTTTAGCAACTAATTTCAGATTATTTTTTATTTTCTTACATTTACCTCGTTAAATTGCAATCACTATATATCGCTAGTTAGTTACCTGTTTGTAGAGCCGATGTTTCTGTCCTTTCATGCTTGGTAGTGTGTGTGATATACAATCACGATGCAATGAAAATATTCGTTGATAATGGTATCATAGAAAACGTGAAACATTAAAAGAGCGTATAATTAAAAAATTAGAATAATTATAATTATAGAACTTATACACTCGGCTCCGCCGTATATCAGCGATCCCATTACACAATATCGGATTAAGCGGGGTATCCGATTATCGCGGAAGCAATTTAAAATAAATATAAAATATAGTGAAGTGGGCCAAAGTTATACCAACATGCAAGGGTAACATTGGCTTAAAATGTTTTTCTTTTTAGGCCTAAGTTAAAAGAAATACGTTTTTTTTTGTTTACATATACATAATTAAAAATAAAATTATCAATATAAATTAATAAAATATGGTCTTATATTTATTCAACAAATGAAACAACTGTATACACTGTATGTAAACAATCCAACAGAAAACATTGAGCACGAAACAATCAGGATTAACAAAAGAGAAAAATGAAATAATAATAAAATATGTGTATACCAAGGAAAAAAAATATTAAACTAGTGGTGTCAGAGCCAGGCGTGTTGCGGGTTGCTCCATCACAAATACAAATACAACGCCACAACAGGCGAATTGCCCAACGAGGTGGCTGACTTAAGAGCATCATGGATCCCCGAGCCATTTTTTGGAGGCCCTACTACTACTGCTACCACACATGCATCCCCCCCCCCCACGGAACCCCCAACGAATCGGTACACGCGGGAATAAGCGTGTACGTGTAGTGAAACCTGGCGTGAAGTGGTTTTTTTTTTGTTTCTCTGTAATGCTTGTTATGTGTAGTGCTGCCATCTGCCACCAGTTTTTCAAACTATGAGTGAAGTGTTATGATTGAATGATTTATCGTTGTAGGACTGTGGCGAAACTTTTTAACGGGGAGATCGGCTCGCATTTGCGCCTTGAAGTTGGGAACCACAGAAAACCAACTTCAGCCGACCACCACAGTGGGGTTCGAACCCGGATCCTCACATCGCGAGTCCGTCACTATAACCACTCAATCACCCACGGCAATTTATAGTATGGGTCTGAGCACCCACTGATTGATTCAGAAATCGAAATTTCCTATATGTACAGATCCATACGAGCACCCACAACTTCCAAACACTTCCGACTCCCGATATATATATATGTATATGAATCCTAATATACAATGTTTGAAGTTATTATTATGTTTAATGCTAATATCAAAAATACACTATTCCTTATCCTATAATAAAATAATAATAATTAGACATATTTGGTAAAGTGGAGAAAAACACTAGACGAAAATAATCTGGTATTTTTTGGTGGAATGAAAACAGAAAATAACAATAATGGAAAATAAAATAATGGTGGGGGGCTCTCTATGTTATATGTATTTCAGATAAAATAATAAAAGAGAGAGAAAAAGTTCTGTTGGATTTGCTCATGCGATGGCTGAATGAAATAAATATGAGCTTCCGTATTGAAAAGAGACGACTCTCTTTTCTTTATGGGATGATAAATTTGATTCATTTTCAATGTGTTCACCAATAATGATGCCAATGTCCCTTGTTTTTTTAAGACCTATCAGTTAGAAATTATTTGGTATATGGTGGGGTTCGCCGTTTCGGTTATTGAGTAAGTGCCAAGCCCTATAAGCTGAAGGCTATATAGATTTGTATATTTATAGCATAGAACTCCATGACGGACATCAAGAGAGAGGCACCTCTCTCTCCAATTTTACCTCATTGGCACTCGACTCAGGGATTTATACTGTTTCGCCCAGACATGCTTTTGTACTCGGCAGAACTGTAGCGTCAGATTTCAGTGGGGCAACACCGCGTATAGAACAAGGCATCTGCACGAAGCTTGTGACGTCACTGAAGAAGGTCATTTCACTTATTGCTATTGGATATAGCAGGCCGACGCATGGGATATATTTACATTTTTTTGAGAGTATATCCAACGGCAATAGGAGAAATGACCTTCTTCATTGATGTCACAAGCTTCGTGCGGAGGACTTATTCTATAGGTGGTATTGCTTGTGTTCGGATATTTTGGAGGCGCAGATTTCTAAAAAATATACCGCCATCTATCGGTGATATGTAGTCAAGTACATGCAGAGCCGAAACTGCCCGGGCGAACATGATTTTGCTGCCTTCCTCCCCCCCCCCCAATTTAAAATTCGATAATTTTACACAATGGTATTCTCTGTTTCCCCCTCCCCAAAACTTGCCGGCCCCTAAATTTTTCCTCTTTGGGCAATCACCCTCTCTGTCATTCCTCTAGGGCCGGCCCTGAGTACATGTACTATTTACAATTAGTAAAGTATTGCATTTCATTCGATAATTTTTGTTTATCAAATTATTTTCCATATTATCTATATATATTTTCAGTACAGACATAATAATGTTCTATCAACACAACATGAACGTAAATAATTTGTGCAATGAGCGTTATCGGTATCTCAACATCAACGTTGCAATTTATTATATAGTTCCAGCAGTTGCCATCGGCAATTGCTTTATGCAAATTGCGAAAATTCATACCCTTACTATTCTAATTTAAAAGATTTATTATATTTTAATGATAAAGTTTCAAGTATATAATATTATTTGATTTATATTCAAATATATTCTAATTTCACAAAAAATTGCAAAAGGTACAACAGATTTAAAAAATAGCTGATAGATGGCATCATCAACATTCTGGAGCGCGTTTTTCTGCGTGGCCAAAACGAGCATACAGATTTGTGCTAACTATCCACTTTCTCAGTATTAAGGGTACCTCGTTTGACCGCACGACGGAAAACGTCTAAAGAGGA
Organism: Pholcus phalangioides; assembly: GCF_987345545.1. NCBI lineage: Eukaryota > Metazoa > Arthropoda > Arachnida > Araneae > Pholcidae > Pholcus > Pholcus phalangioides. The sequence continues at coordinate 4,571,762 of NW_028301628.1, read as the reverse complement.
AAGAAGAACATGCGCCTTTCCATGGAAAGTCCAAACCTTGACCATATATGACCTGTACTTTACGGGACACTTTCTTTTATCAGCGACTTTTAAAAATATTTATTTTCTAATTTAACAAATTCATTTGAAAGAAAAGAAATTCAATGGCATTAAGTTGGTACCAAATCCATTTGAATTATTAAAGTAATGACTTGCAATTTTGAAGGAGGCGCGTGCCGTCGTACCTCCCTCAAAAGCCGCCCCTGTCACATTGACTAAACAACCAAAGCACGACACCGCGGATTGTAGAAAACGAACAGCAGGATTTATTACTGATGATCATATACTACTATTACTTAAGGGTACATCGCACATATTACTGTACGGAATTTCTCACGAATCGGCTCATGACGTAACATGTGTATGCCCCTAACGTATGTTGTCGAGTTGCGCTTGTTTTTCACGTTCCTGCTGCCATCCTTCTTCCATTTTCGGAAGTAAAGATGGAGGATGATGTACTGTATTCATTCTCACCTCATCTACAGCATTTTCATTTTTCTTAGAAGTTTAATAACTTCTATGAAATGTCTTTTTTTTTCCTTTTTTTTCAATGATTTATAAATGTGCATACATATGAGTAGAGAAACATTTTTTTTTTCGATAAAAACGTAATAAACACCTAATTTTATTCCTTAATATTTCGTTATTGACGAAAGAAATTTTCCCGTGTGGATTATACGCCATTGAGGATTGATTATACGATTTATTTTGCCCTGAAACTACTGGAATCAGCATCTGTGGAATTTACACCCACAAGGATTTTTCGCAGCAAATTACAGTAATACCCACATATATCGAAAATCTAAATCATAAGTGCATCATTTTTTCTCAAAAACTTTCAATCGATGAATCAGATTAATCTTTTAGAATCGTTGAGATAAAGGTAACGATTACCATAATCTCCTCAAGAAAAAACCAACAACAACACAAATTCTGACACTGAGAATCGTATTTAAATGATCTTTCATCCTATGAAACATACCAGTTGCAAATTCCCCCAAAAGAAAACATGATAGTTCAGAGACTCTCCATCCATCATTATTGGTGAACACATTGAAAATGAATCAAATTTATCATCCCATAAAGAAAAGAGAGTCGTCTCTTTTCAATACGGAAGCTCATATTTATTTCATTCATCCATCGCATGAGCAAATCCAACAGAACTTTTTCTCTCCCTTTTATTATTTTATCTGAAATACATATAACATAGAGAGCCCCCCACCATTATTTTATTTTCCATTATTGTTATTTTCTGTTTTCATTCCACCAAAAAATACCAGATTATTTTCGTCTAGTGTTTTTCTCCACTTTACCAAATATGCCTTATTATTTTTCTTTTATTATTATACGAATCTGGAAAAGAGACAGGACGCGGTCGGGAAAACAAAAGATAGCAACGATTCGAACAGAGGAGAGGTTGATTCTGGAGTCACATTCATCATTTTCGGAGTCATCGATATATGAACCTTCTCCTCCTCGTACCAACTGCTTAATTCATGTCGTGAATGCAATCATTTATCAACCCAGTCCATCTAGTCTCACGAAACAGCTGCACGCGCGATGTCAAAACTAATTCCATCATCAGGAAAAGGACAAAAATTTCATATCGAAGAAAAGAGCAGCCATGCATTTGTGATGTTTCGCTTGTGAATATCTTTCTTTTTTCCCCTCTCTTTTCAATGTTTTTATTTTCTCCAATCTACCATGTGATACTGTTCATTTCTAAAAGGAATGCTACTCCCTTTATTTCGTCGGGAATCTAATTAATTACGCGCGTAACAATGCGGTAGCGTTTTTATCCGAGTTAAGAGGTGGAAAAGGCTGCATTACGTTGTCGTATTTATCATATTTAGGTTGGATTTGTGTAACAGACACCGCTGGGATTATAATTCCATTTTGAATATTTTTATTTTTTGCTAGTAGCAATGAGTGCATAAAATTCCAAAATATTCAGTCGAATACACGCCCTGCAACCATAATGATCAGCTGAAGTTGGTTTTCTGTAGTTTTTAATTTCTAGTTCAAGCCAGTTGGTCTTTTCTCAACATAAAAAAAACAAAATCACGCGCCCGCAAGTTACACACCTTGCATCCCTAAAATACTGCATCCGGTACTCATCAGAGACCATACCGTGCTGGCACTAAAGCCGTTCATCACTAACTGACGGATTACTACTAGGTTGATCATATTTATTTTAGAAAAATGCAGGAAATATGGGTCCCAAATATACGGAAAATTGCCAAAAATCCTTCCAAAGAAGAGTGAAGTTGCCAAATATTGCTAAAACGTCTAAAAGTGAATCGTCAGTGGTATGATATGAAACACTACTGCAAAATTGCAGTGGATAAAAAAATCATTCTCTCTCTGATAAATGACCTGTTATTAGTTCAAACGTGGAAGAGAAGTCCACTGTGTCCTTCATAGGTGCTAAGGCTGCATGTTCGCAACGATACGATAATACGTAACGTCTTAATGATAGCTGCATGCGTATAAGTGAATTATAAAAGCCCTGATCTATGTGTGAAGCTATTAAAATAAATCATTAAAATAAAAATGCAAAACAAGCGGAGTAGATTTACTTCGAAACTTGTGCTAGAAGAGGTTTTCACTTGTAATTTTCGTATTTGGCGATCAAAATTCTATCAAAAATGGCAAACTTTGTCTTTGTAAAAAAAATTTTTTTTTTTGCAATCGGAGTCCTACTATATTATAATGGGATCAGCCCTTCAATGTAGGTCCCTTTCTCCACTGTTACTACGCAAAATAACTTCTGTACCCTTGCTTCGAGCTCGCCTCGGTATTGAAGTGATAACTTTAGATAAGCACTTGTACGTACTTACCGATAAGTTTTCAGTTTCGAAATTGTTTTTAAATGGTTTCCAATGAATTTATCTAGGAAGTGAATGTTTAACACCACATTCGAGTATGCCTTGCACTCATCGTAATGTGACTACAACGAAACTTTTTCCATTGTGGGTATGGATTCCATACAATGCAGTGGTGCACAAGGAACCTAACGTGTGCATGACGCTAAGTGTTAAATTGTAGGTAAAAAGAATCACCCAAGACAAATAGTTGTCACAAATTAATAATTAATACATAACAAAATATTTTGTTAAACAATCACCAGCAAAATCTTAAGTAGAATGATGAATGTGTATATCTTTCTTTATTATCGAAACAAACCGCACGAAAGAGAGTGACAAACTCAAGATATAAATCGCGTTATTATTAAAAATAATAATTTATTCGAAACTTTGTTTCTGAATGATAGATGGCAGCGTATAAGTACATATATGCACGTAACTTGCACGGATGGATAGTCAGGTATAAATGATTTACGCGTACAACAGCCAACTCTTCGCAAGTAAAATGGCGGTAAATTGTCTGCTTCGCGATGGGCCCTAAGCTTGGTAATGTTAATAGAGAAAACATTCTTTAACATTCGAAAAAATTTTAACCGAACTAGTGTTTCCTCGTGAATAATTTGCTCCAATAACGGAAACTTGTACATCCTAGGCTAGTGATGCGCAAGGCCCGCCCAGAGGTCCGACCTGAACCGTCGCAAGTTTCAAAATAATTGTATATAAATTTTCAATTTTAGTGTACAAATAAAATTTTCTAAACCCTCAACAGGCGTGTTGGGGTTCCCACGCATTGCTCAACATGCCACTCCCTTGAGAAAGAAATACATCTAGTGCATCCTGTTATCAGTAACTTTCCCGATAGATGTTTACAGGTGTTTGACAAATTTATGAGGTTTTTGTTCTGTTTTTTGTTTCCGTTATTTCATTCGCCGAAGTTTCCGTGGGGTCATAATGACCCCCACCTCGCCATTCGCGTAAGGCATTTTTGGGCTGTCAGCCGTAGGGTTGAGACAGAAATAGCGTTTCGGAAGAGCGCCAGTTTTCTCGATAATGGATTCATGGTGAAAAGTCGGATGTTCGAGGTGAGCACGAGGATAGTGTTGTACGTAAGATCTGTGTGATCAACATGTCATAGTGTTACTTGCAAGTACTGCGTTTCCGACTTGGAATATGACCAATTTTTGTGCTTGTGGAAATATAGTAAATATTATTTTAATTTGTAAATTTTTTTTTTCTGAGTATATTTTAATCATATCTGTTCAGTTTTTAGTCATGAAATTTACATTCAAAAATTTAATAAATAATTTAAAAAAAATTGAAAAAGTGACGTATACCCTCCATTATCTAAATGTGTCTTTCTTCGAACACGTGAAATATAGTTGTGTTAGAATTTAAATAGAAATTGGTGCGTGTGATTTAAAACTATTTGTATATACAATAAATGGAACACATATGCAATAATTAGGCATAAAGCTGTTAATATATATTTATTTTTTCACAGTTGTAAAGAATAACCCATGTTGTCACACTTGCAATGAAACCGTGGCATTCCGCCACTTCATTTCTAAGCATAAAATTCCAATTTCCGTAATCCTCCCCCCCCCCTCCCCTTGCCGGCATGCCGAGAAACAGCGAGAGAGACCCGCATTCCGGGAATACCAGCATTTTCCGACATGCTGGGAAATGAGAATCACAGATTCTGGAAAATTCTTAAGTACTTTATCATAATGTTAAAAATCAATTGAATTGGCTAAACGCATATCGTGATCCTTTTTAAACCTCGCTTTTCCCAGAATGACGGGGACGAAGTTTTACGGCATGCCGGCTAATGCGGGGGAGTGGGTATGAACAAATGTCCGAATATGTCAAGCCGGCCAAATTTCTTTATTATTATTATTATTTTCAAACGCTCGTCAAATGCACCGGCGGCGAAACACTTGGATCGATTCATATGGCTGCAACATAGTTTTAGATTTAATAAATATCATACCATCTCTATAATGGTTTTTTACCTGAATGAGCCGTAGAGAGAAAGAAAGAGAGAGACAGAGAGGTAGAGTGAGAGAGAGAGAGAGATAGAGATAGATAGATAGATAGAGAGAGAGATATAGATAGATAGATAGAGATGGGGGGAGAGAGAGAGAGAGAGAGAGATAGAGATAGATAGAGGGAGAATGTGTGTAAGTTCTTAATTATTTCTCAGATTAATTTTCTGCAGTCCCCAATATTTTTTTCGCGTTTATTTATTTTTTCTAGCTGTCAAAAATAACCTGTCACATTTTTTGACAGTAAGTAAATTGTTGTATTCCCCTCGCGTTATCCGACATGCCGGGATAAGTGAGAAACACCAGCATTTCTGAATGTTGAGGTCTGGTCCGTTTCCGGCGTACCGGGAAAAGCGCAGGTTTTATTCCGATCTCAATAGCAATTGAGAGCCAATTCAGTGGAATTTTAGGATAAAAACATTCAAGAATTTCCCAGAATCTGTGTGAAACGAATTTCACGGCATGCTGGAAAACATGGGGGGGGGGGGTTATGACATGCTGGTATCCCTCGCTGTTCGCAGTTTCCCGGCATGCCGTCTCGGTCTGCAAATTATCCCTCCCCACCCATTTATTGATTTCTTAAGGTCCTCTCAAACTAATTCTTCCACTCATTTATTACTTCTTGTTGGTCCTCAAATGATTTCTTCGATTGATATACGCATATAGAAAGTGCGTTTAATATGGAACGCCATTTCTTTCGATTACTCGAATTTGAAACATGATAGAAACATAAAATTTGTATTTGAAGGAAAATTTTTATTCTTTCTTCGCATTGACAAGTGTATCTTATTTAAAAATAAGTACCGTGTCTGAGAAAAATGGAAATCCCATCGTTCGTTTTTGTAGTTGGTGATGTGGTTGGTGCTGTGGTCTGTTTACAACAGAGTCCCGTAGATGCAATCTTACATCAGAGAGCTCTGTGGGATCTGTTCTTTTGTATACCTCTACCATCTTTTTGCGATTATTTATATTTTTTACAATTATTTACCAGCGATTTGCATGAAAGGAAAATGCACCTGCATGGATTTTTTCAGGCTATAATAAATGCTTAGACTTCCCGGAAGCACCCGAGTCCCGGAGCGAATCGCTAACAATAAGTGAACATAACGCAATTACAACACTTGTGGTGTGAATTTATTGTAAAGCTCTTGGTTTCAAATTATTAATCGCATTTCCAATTACTAGTAAACACTTTTGTAAACTTGCCTTAGAAAATTTCATAAAGTAGCAAAAACAGTTGCTACGTGACAGCAGCCGTGATGATGGTGAAAATCGAACGACACTTACTCTACAGAAGAGGTCTTTAATCTTTTTCCCAGTCGCGAGAACTGCCTGTACCCATCATCAAAAGAACTCCCTAACGGCACATTTTGCATGTGAAGGAATAAATACAAATACAACGCCACAACAGGCAAAATGCCCAACGAGGTGGCTGAGAAAAAGATGCCCATAAAAATATGGATGTCATATATTTCAAAAATACAGCAACCCAATCAAAAATGCAATTAACAAAAATTATAAACAATGTATACACATGATAAAATATTATACAATGCCCATAAAGAATACTTATGGTTGTCTTATTCTAAGAATGGATAGCTTCTCGATTTACCCCAACATGTTTATCGTATTTCTTTTTAAACGTGTCAATTGTGTTACAATTTACTACCTCTGTAAGTAAGCTGGGGTAAGCTGTTCCATTTATTAACAACACTATTAGAGAAAAATTCCCTGCGACACCATAACCTTGCATTGTCCCTCACTAATCGATACTGGTGTCCCCTTGTAACTTATAATTAAATTTCCACTTTGAAATTGACATTAAAAGAAAACTACAGAACAAAATGTTTTCAAACTTGGTAATAGTTTACAGGAGGTCATGGGATACAATTTGACGGAGATGCATAACCTCTGACGCCAGACAAAATGTGACCCGCCAAGTGATTTGATCCGGCCCGCAAATGGTGTTCGAGTGAAAATTATCAGTAGTAAAACGCTGATTATATGTTTCCTTCATTGAAAATCCGAGAAATTAGGTGAATTCATACGAGTCATCGCCAATTATCACAAAAGAAAAACATGTTAAAGGAAAGTATAGTTACCACATACCGACAAAAAATTGTGAAGCAGAAGTTTCTAATTATAGTTGAAGAACTTGTCAAAGGAAAGCAAAGTTGCTAATTGTAGCTAACGAATTGGCCAAAGGGAAGTGTGTAGTTACCAATCATAGCCCAAATTTTCGAATGTTAGTAAGTTGTCAGTTTACGTTAAGTTCGCTGAAAAATGGCCAATGAAGGGAAAATAATATATTTATCTGACTATAATTATATATATAATCTGACTTTAATGAATTTGACTATATTATAGTCACTATAATTAATTCCTATAACTAGTGTGGTAATTATCATCATGTAATTTGTAATCGTAATCCTTGGTTTCAGTAAAAGGTAAAAATTCGAATCAATGTCGTTGAAGGTCTGGCAAAAAAGGACATTTTATTTTAAAGTCGGATGGGCCAAAATTACAGGAATGTCCCTGCGAAAATAGGGTTATATATGGCCAACTTTTGTATCGCAGTTTCTCGCCCGCGAATGGCAAAAGTACCACATATCTGGCCCGCGGACTGAATAGCTTGTGCAAAGGGTTGATCTTGATTTCGAGGGATATAGGAAACCCTCTCTTTACCCACCCCATAGAAAATTTATTCATCAACACCGTAAACTCATTTTATATAGTGAAGGGAAAAAAGAACATTTTCCGTAAAAATCTTGCTAAAATGTATGAAAACTCTATCTAATTCCGATATGTTCACGGGTTTTCCCTTCTCTTTGCCTCAAGCTAAACATGTTGTTGATTGAAACTCAAAGGATGTATGAAAAAAAACAAAAACAAGCGCGTACCCAGAGGATAAAACACTTAAATATTCATCGGTGGTGAAAGATTCTACGATGAAGCAATTCCTAACTCAATTTCACTCACCACACGTCGGGTACGTAGGTTAAAAAAGAGAAAACACAATCGCACACACACACACAAAAGTGTTGCGCAGGGTAAACAAATCTGCCTACGGAAGAGATTTTACCAAAGCGTTCAGGGCGAATTCCTGTCTTTGTTTCTCGCTTAAAAGGAACGCTTTCCTGTCATTTGTTTAGCCATTTGTTGCTCGCCGTCCCTTGGGATAGAAGCAAAGAGGTAATTGCTCTATCAGCAAACAGATCAACCAGATAATTAGGGTAGTTTCCCAAAACGCCATCCCGTCGGGAATTCGTCGCGCACGTTTTCCAACGCCGCTTTTTCCCAACCCACACCGAACACAGTTTCCGTGCTTTCATTCTGACGGAATAATAAAAATATAACGTGTGGCAAAAACAAGAACAAGAAAGTTGTGTGCGCTGTACCCCAGAGATTGCGCTCTTTTATCTCATCCCTTAATCTCTCGTCCGTACTAAAAATTTCAGAGGTTGTATATGGGCACGGAAATGGCAGAACAGTACATTCAGTGGGTTTCGAAACGTCATGTCAGTTCATATCATTCTGGGAGAAGACTATTTCAGACGCATGCGAATATTGCGTCCCTTGTGATAAACGTGGGCCGGCGTGTTATGTTACCATCACACACAATTCAATACGTTACTGTATAAGCTTTGGGATATAGTTACGTTATCATTGTTTTGACTCATGGAAATATTATCCTCCCATTACATTGTGGCATGTAAGCAGCTTCAACATACTAGAGACATTAATGAAGTAAATTGTAGTAAACTTTAATACATTGAAAAAAACACGAAATTTTAAATTTCCTCAAAATATGAGTGAATTTCGTCATTCCGCCGCTGAGTAAGTATAAAATGTCATGTAATTAGGACCCTATGAAACCCCAGGATGAATTATCCGCTACATTTGAACGAAGTGTGACGTCAGTGCCTTCGCTGTTGCCAATAGTTGTTCCCTATCCTATTTTATCTTACGATTAAACGCCATTTTGCCATTTACGTCATTTTTAGGAAAAAACTAGTTTTGCCGTCCTTGAGTGTAAGGCGATGAGACCGCTCGCTTCTTTAGGGGCCTTAGACCGATTCTAGATAAGTGGGATTATCGTAGTTGACGGAACGTACAACCATTTGCCAGATGAGCATTGTTTTCGACAGAAGAACTAATTTCATTTTGGGGAAAAAACCCCAGAAAAACACCCGTCCGTGAAGTGCTGCACGGTTTTCGCAATCCTCGATCGTCTGACACGCTCTCTAGTTTATTCTTCTTTCTCCCAAAGCACATTCCAAAAGTGACGAACGCATAGCTAACGTTCGTGTGACGTCAGCTTTAATCAGCACCTCCTAGAGATAGAAGGCCTCGGCACTCTGCTTGTGACGTCAGTAAGTAGTCCATTGTCACTCAGAATATTCAGGGGAAAAAAAATTCCCTGCTCGAGCTAGAATAATCGTTGTGAGGAAAAGAAATGATCGGGCTCAGACTTTGCGATTTCTATGCCCCCCATCCAATCACTAGGTGGCATTTGTGAGCCAATCAGGAAGATCCTACGCCAAAATAAGGAGAAACGAAATAGGATGCTGTGTTTCAAAATGTGGCAAACTTGCTAGGTAGTCTGAATGACATTCATGGCAAACACTGCAGAAGCCTTCTATCTCTAGGAGGTGCTGCTTTAATGTGAATAATCTGCTAAACACCAGTTTCGTCCAGATCAAACACGTACAGGGTATGTAATAAGTTCATGATATTAGCATTCGGGGTTTCCGTCGAGAACAAAACGATGCTCTTTTTGTGTAAGCTTAGCTTTCTTCGAAGAGGAAACAGACCTTCAGCACGATACCATACGCAAAAACCCATTTTCACATCAAAATATTAAAGGCAGACGCACTACTTTGGCATGAAGACCCATGATCATATTAACATAAATGCGCTAGGACCACGCATAAACTAAGAATACACGGTTTTTTTTCATGTATTAAGTAATACATGCCAAATCGGTAGGTATATTACCTATTCACTAGAGAAATTTCGCACATGGATGTTCACGATGTGCATGTACGGTTGAGTAGTAATATGTGTTTGATCCGAATGAAACTTTGGTATTTTTTTGAACACAAATATTCAATACTTCGAATTGTTTCCATCCCTCGTTGGCTAGAAATGATCCAGAAATTCGAGTTTCTCACCACTTGTGGGATGAGATCGACGACAAAAGAACTGACCACCTACTACATAATCATTATTTTTTTGCTGACTTGACAAATTTCTTAAATTCTTTGCAATAGTCACAAAACTCATAATCAGATTTTAGTTACAGAAGTCTTAAATACTTCCAACCAATGACAATTTATTAATAATTAAACCCGAGTGGGTTCAATCTTGGGAAAAAGACAGAGATAACAAGTTATTTCCCTACTAAAGCTGAGACGACTACCGATAGATGGCATCTACATTTCTGACTTAACTTTATCGGTAATGAATTGATGTATTGCGATATGACCAGAGTTGCTTTGTGGTAGAGTAGTAGTACAGTAAACCACCGGATAACGGACACCCATGAGACCAAAACTTTTGTCCGCTATTGGGAAGACATGATATACAGTGGGGCCTCGTTTATACGAGTTTCACATTTATAAGATACTTTTTTTTTTAATGAATGATGATAACGTCTACACCACTAATTCCCAAGAGATCTTTACGATCCGTCCAGTGAATTTGTTAGTGTTACCAAACATCCATGCCCGAACCGGGATTCGAACCCAGAGCTGCACAGTCAGAAGCTAGCTCCCTAACCACTGGACTGCCATTCCATTGTCTCCTAAACATTTTAATGTTGATTTTCAAATATGTTACTGTCTAAAAGGGATACACTGGTGATTATGCATAATCATCAATCGTCTCGATAAAGTTTGATTAAATTTCACTATATTTATACCTTTTACCAATAATTATGCATAATTTCCAAATAAATAAACGAATTAATTATATTCACCCTTACATGGTACGTGCACTACACATATTTTGCAATAAAATTCAAAATAAAATAAGTGTGAAAAAGAAAAGTAAATGTTCATAACAATATCATCAGGTACGTTGGCTTCTCCACACGTATCGTGCAAACAAAAACAGCATTACCATTCGGAATCAGCATCCTGGACCATAGTTATGTTCAGTTAATCAAGCAGTTAATTGACGGATTAATATATTTACCAATAGGAGCTTGGGATTATACATATAATCGACGTTGAGTATGATAAATTCTTGATTTGTGTACAAAAATTCACAAATTCGAGTTTGAAAAAAAAAAGTTTGTCTAATTTTACTGTCCGCTATCGAGAGCGTTCACTAACGGGGAGTGAATTACATTAAAGCTCTATTCCACGGGACCGGGGATCCAAAACGCGCCCGTTAACGTGAGGTGTCCGCTAACGGGGAGCACCCGTAAAGGGAGGTTCTATTGTAGTAGCAGCCAATGACATGTAACGTTAACTATATCAATGTGATAACAGTATGGTGTCTAAAAATAATTCTGGATGCAAGATTCAGAAAAACAAAGTGCAAGGAGGAAAAACTATGATCGCACTTTATTCAAAAATATATTTCCAAATGGTTTTCATTCACAAAATATTTCTGATACAAGCATATATATATCGTATATTAGAGAACGTTTCGAATAATCTTCAAGTAAGTAGTTTTTTTTTTTACCTTAACTGTACCAGAGAAGAAATACGTGAAGTCTAATAATATCCAACCATTATTCTGCTCGTATCATCATACTAGTCATGAAATTTCAGCAGCGATTCCTACCGAAATCGCTACATAATCGTCGAAAGATTATGCAAAATGTTATGATAAAGTGAAAGCCATACAATAATATATGTATCTCCAGACAGACATTCATTACATGAATTCCAGTATAATATTACAGAAAGGGAGTAGTAAATTATCAGCAATTTTTTTTTTCCTTTTGGTGTTTCATTTAACATCCGGGCGCAATTCGCTGTTCTTTCCATTGTGTGCTCGAATTCCGGAATTCCCAGTGAGTTTTCTCCTAATTCTTCTTATTTTCCAAAAGGGAGAAGAAGGAAAAAAAAATCCTTATAATATATATTTTTTTCCTTAGAATTACTCTAGTATATTTCTTTACTTATTTTCATTTTCTTAACCCTTTTATTTTCCGTTCATTCTCTGAGAGTGAAGTCTTTGCCGCCTTTGAAAAGGAGATTTATGATGGAAATGTGAGAGTTGATGCTATAGAAAAGGAAGAAAAAAACTTATTCTTTTCATTTATTTTTCTGAATAACGAAGAAGAGGGGAAAAAAAATGTATAAGAAGTAGACGATGGATGGAGAGAAGATGTGGAGAAGGCGGAGAGAAATATATATATACGAGAAAAAGCAAAAAAAAAAAAATTAGTTAGCCTGTGTGTGGAGAAGAATAAGAAAATAAGAACAAAAAAATTAGGTACAAAGGAGCCTAACAAAAGTTGAAGTTGATAGATTCCAGAAAGTACACTGCAGAGGCTGATACGGTCCAGTTTTCCGTTCATTGTTTCAGAAAGTCACAGGCTAAATGTTAGAAGAGATCCAGACAGAGAATAAGCCTCGAATAATAATAAAAGCTCTCGTTTACGGTGGCGAGAATGAATTAGAAAAAAAACAAAACAAACTCATTCGAATATTGCTTATTCATTCAAGCTTTTAGTTCTGTTTGTTTTAGAGACTTGGCTTTTTCTCTCGAATTCCCGCTATTGAATTTATATATTTACACGTCTAGACCGTTTACATAAATTTCGCAAGAGCTTAAACAAAGAAATTAAGACGATTTAAACGTAGTTGGAACTTAGTCGAAGGATTGTAAAAATAAATGTTTTATTTGATTAGGGATTTTTCAAACATAATGCTGCTAGATAAATTGGATTTTATCTCGATGGTTCATGGTTAGTGGAGTTTTGAATAAATTGCAATTGCGTTTAAAAAATGATTAGTTAAGAGATCAATGTATTTTTATTAATTGCATTAAAATAGGTTCTTGTAAGACATTCGAAATTTAATGTGACAAAACTATATACGGTAAAATCTCTCTTTTTTGCGTACACCGAAGGGACCAAAAAATTCGTCCGTAAAAGAAGGGTGCCTGTTAATCAGGGCTTAGAAATGCATATTTTTATTATACACTGTGGAATTATTATTTGGCCGTAAAAGGCTGGTTACCATATTTGAGGGGGGTGTCCGTTAAGAGGGGTTTTACTGTATAAATTTAAAGAAAAAACATCAGTATAATTACAAGAACAGTGAAACCTCACTATAGCGATACTCTATATTACTATAAATCCTTCTACAACGATAACTTTTCAAATTTTGCTTGAAATTGCGTTTAGCCTAATGCTCTCGATAAAACGGTATGTTTCACTACGATACATCCCTCTATAACGATTATTTTTAAATATATTTTTTTAGTAAACTATTTTACGTATTTACTACTACTATTCTCACTCAAAATCGCTTTCCATATACTTTACAGTCGTCATCTCTTTTTGTTCTTCCGAGGACGACTAATAGATTCGGTATTTTGGATCACCTGTGAGCACCGAAAGTGATGAGTGCCAACACGCATGCGATGAAACAAATATTTTTTGAGATCTCTTCTATAATCTGAGGGTACGGGTGTTTAGTCCACCAGTGAGCTGGTTGACCATCAAGTATTTGTGCATCAGATAAATGAAATTTATTTGGCAAATGAACTTGCCAAAATACTTCTGATACTAATTAACAACATCATCGTTTTACAGGGTGTCCCGTAAATTTGTAAATAGTTTAAAAACCTACAAAAATACACCAACATCACAGTGCACAATGAAATCCTTATGCAAGCGCCAATAATAGGATAAGAAAGTACGATTGATAGAAATGAGCTGTGAATCTAGCTATTATAGGACTTTGATTTGCTTTAATGCAGTGCTCAAAATCGGAAATTTAAACTGAATTTTCTTCGTACTGGACTAAAAAAACACTTCTTATGAGAATAACTTTTTCGAAAACCACACTCTAACATCATTGCGATTCCTGCATTTCTTTTTATAATTTTCTAAGCTATTTACAAATTTATGAAACACCCTGTACGTACATCAAATATATGCTAGTCTCTTAAAAAATTGCAGCAAAATTATTATTTTTTTCCTTTCCAACCCGTGTTGAACACATCAAAATATAAACGATAAAAATATTTGATTTTCCATCAAAATCTTCAAAATTCTATTTTTTTTCTCGAAAACAGTCAGCCCATGAACTTCAAACTTGAGATGTGTCAACCACATCTAAGAATTTACTATGGAAGTGGGAAGAGAAAAAAAAAGCGACATCTCTCACAGGAATAGAAATCAAAGTTTGATCAGCAAAAGAACTTTCGATGCCAAAAATAATGCAAAAACGACTGGCTGGTCTGAAAATTAATGACGGGGGGCCAAAAGTTTGACGGCAAAGAAACTTGGAACGTGACGAAATTACCTGTCAACACGGAATTTTTCCACCTAACGCGTGCTAAGTTTAACTTAATTAAAAATTACACCCTGATTCCAAGAAATTTCCCACCCAAAAAGTGCTGCACATTTGACAGTGTACAAGAAATTTTGACAGAACTCGTACTTCTTTCTGGTAAATCTGGAATATTTCACTTCGGCGGAATAAAAGAAATTAAATAAATATTATTTTTGCGATTATTCTCTCGCGCTGCAGACCTTATTAGAAGTTTGAGATTTCGGATTAATTTTGATTTAGTAATATTATTTTACGCAAAAATGGAATATCAAAACTAGCATTTCTTTCAGAATACTGTAAAGTAATATTTTTCGGTCTTTTACCTTTTTTTAAATTGATTTTGGTTAAGTTTTTTTTTCTGAATTGTAAATTTTCATCGCTAACTGTAAATTCGATTTTTTCATTGCCCGGAATATTACATCAATCTATATAAGATAGATTTATTTTTAATTTATACTTTCTAATACAGGTTCGTATAAACAGCATGATATGTCACAGGGCAAAGTGATTTTTTTGAAGCCCTCTACCTGGTTGCCTGCCTGCCACAAATTTTTACATGCTTTTACTAACCAGGTCTCATTACCATGAGGCTGCCTCAGCATGCGGGAATCGTGGTCCATGCCCGGTTGGGCCCATGCGTTGAGACTTTGTCCTGTTAGAGAATATTGCTTACTCCGAATTTTCTCTTTTGAATTTTCTTTTCTCTCTCAAAAGTATGTGAAATTTTTTGTCTTCCTTTCAAACCGAGTAATGACTCTGGTTGACATAAAGACTTTATTTTTCGATATTTTGATCTTTTTTAATAATTTTTTTTTAAAAACTATTTTTTTTTTGCAAGAAAAACACATTTTTGATTGCCTTCGGGTGGAGAGGACACGAACCCCCATGCCTACTCTTGGTTACGCCTCTGATCTAAATATACGATAGGACCACTCCTGTCGCATATTGGGAAAAGATGACGAAAATTTGCTGACAATGGGGTAAAAATTGGCTAAACATATGCTGACGTAATACTTGATAGATCCCCTGAGGTATACAACTGTTTCCCCAAAGTGGGAAATATCGCTCCAGGTGGACGATGGAAGCTTCGGGTATTACATAGGATCCTATGGGTTCGCTTGAGTTGAGGGGGCTATAAGAAAGAGAAGTTGGTAAAGAAGGGGGCGAATGAACAAAATGTTTGAGAAACTATACCATGGAACATACAACACACTTTCGGCACACTTTCATAAAGTGGATAAAATGATATTAATTTGTCCAATGACGGTAGACTGGAGTTGTGCTCGGCTGGAATTGTTAATAGTTCCACATCATAATTCGCTTAATAATTAGCTTCAGAAACAAGCGACGAAATGGCAGAAAGTAGACACCTGTTTTATGACAAAAACTTATATTTACTTGACTGACTTCTTAAAATATTGCTTCATCTTAACAGATTCCCTGGACAGATCGTAAAGATCTCTTGGGAATACGTGGTGATCGCGTTAAATAATTTATCTGGTAATTTTTATCGAATTAAAAGAAAAAAAAACACCTTTTCGCAAAATACTTTCTGCAAATATACCTTACTAGCTATAATACCCGGCGCTGCCCGGGTTTTCTTCAATGAGGCTTTTTTGGATCACGTGATATCTCCCTCTCTTTTTCTTGAGGGACATACAAACCGTGTCCAAGTTAACCAATATGGCGACCTGCGCGATTCATGAAATAAACAAATCTAGATTTACACAGAAATGTAGAAATGAATATATATTTTACTTTTTTTAAGGGGCGCTAGGTATTTCGATCCCCCCCCCCTGAACTTCAAGTTATCCATCTGTCTGTTCCAGCTTCCAAAAATCCTTAGTTAAAGCTGTGGAATTTTTTCGATGCACTTTTCACGGGCTTATAACTAATTTTAAAATATCCTAACCCACATGAATAAATATGGACACATTAATTTTCATACTTGAGAAGATATAAATGAAATCAATGATGTTGCTCGAATATCCAACTCAAAAGTATAGGTTTGGCTAATTACTTCATATTTAATCTCCTGGGCTTCGTATATGTCTAAGCGAACTGAATATTTCAACAATTGAGAATTCAATACAATATTTAAAATTATTGATGGGGCGGAAAATCCCACTAATTTCCGCATTTCTACAGTAAAATCGACAGTTTTAGCACTGATTTCTATGAGGATCACCCTTTTCCTGACTCTCAAAGCGATGCTGATGATGATTATGACGTCTATTCAAAAAGCCTCATTACTGAGAGTATATTGAAAATGTGGCAAACCATTATAAAGGCATAAACTATTATACATATACTAACAGAATTAAAGAAGTTCCGTTGAGATTTTCCTTCGCTAGCGAAGGAAATTCTCTATCTCCTCTGTAGCTTGGTGGTCAGAGCACTCGTCCGGCAATCGAGGGACCCGGGTTCGACTCCCGGTAGAGGCGGAGATGAGTTTTTCCTTCCTTAAAAAAAAAAAAAAAAATAACATCTCAAATAACAAATATCTTCACAACATCCAGTCTTCTGTATATCTTGAATTTTATATATATAGATAGATAAGAAACAAAAAAATAGTATTATCACAAAAATTAGAAACTTTGCCTGGTTTAGATAGAATTCATAAAATTGGAAAATTTAATTCTATTGACGCACATATTGAATTCACCTATGAAATAGAAAAAAAAATAATATGCTGCCTTTTCTCGACGTGCTCATTAAAAAGACAGACACTGAATTTCATACATCTGTGTACAGTAAGCCATTCGCTATCCCCATGCCACCTCATGCAAAATCCTTTCATCCTCCCAATCAGAAACTATCGGCATTTTCTTTTGTTCATCGAGCACTAAAACTTTGCAGTGATTCAGTCTCCCTCCAGAATGAACTCAATATCCTTCGTGACATCGCTTCTAATCATGGTTTTTCGCATTTTATCATCTACAAGATCCTCAAAAAAATTACCCAGACATGCATCACGAACCAGCTGACTCAAAACAGTTTTCTAATACCGTTGTTCTTCCATTCGATTCTTCAAGTTTCATGATCTCTTCTATCTTAAAGAAATTTGACTTCCATACAATATTCCAGCCAACAAATATACTCACCTTTTCCCATCTGAAAGATTCTATCTCACCCTCCAAAGCATCTGGTATCTACTTCATCCCATGCAAGAATTGGGAAAATGGATATATTGGCCAAACTAGGAGAAATATAAATATTCGAGTTCTCGAACACCGAAAGTATGTTGAGAATTGACAGACGGATCGTTCGGCTATTACCCAACACTGTTGGCAACGTTCACATTATTTGATTTTGATAAAGCGTTAGTTTTTAAAAAAGCAACACACAATTCTGAATTGAATTTTCTCGAGGGATTATTCATTAGAACATTCCAGAATTTCCTCGTTAATGGTGGAAAAAACACGCCACCTATTTCGTCAGCTTGGACAGGCTTTATTAACCTCAGTCGTGACAAAACTTTCAACACTTTGCAACAGATGGCTCCCCAATTCGCATCCAAAGACCACTCGGACGCAGCAAATACAAAGGCGAACTCTTCGGACGACCAGACATAAACATCACCCCTCCACGACTGATTCGTGTGAATTCTGACCACGAGGCCCTGATGACGGCTGTGCATTGAAGAGCCGAAACGCGTCGACCATTCGACCAATTGAATTTATTTGTCTTGAAAACGTGGCAATTTTTGTATAAAAAAAAAAAAAGTAGTTTTGCTTGTTTCGTCATCTTAAATAAAGCTGCTATTATTTTTGGAAACTGCATCTCATATACAATTCAATGCGATTCTACAACGTACCAAAAAAACAAAAAGGAAAACGGTTATTGTGCATAGTGTAGAGATGGTTATCATTTGAATCTTGTGAGAGATTTTTAATTAAAATGGTATAAACTGATGAAATTTTGTTTATTTTTATATACTTAACAAATACAAGTACAACGCCACAACAGGCAAAATGCCCAACGAGGTGGCTGAGAAAAAGATGCCAGATATGGATGTCATATATTTCAAAAATGAAATTTCTTAATAAGATGAAATGCAACAACACTGACGAACAGATGAACGTATGGGACATTTATAAGGTCATATTTTTTCCATGATTTTTTAGAAACAAGAAACTTACACTTAAAACAGACTTTGCTTACACATTTAAGTTTTTATTCAGAAAAACCCCGGAGGGTTTGAAATTAAGCACGAGAGAGATAGAGAGGGAGAGACAAAACAGACAACGTGGAATTCAACATGACATAATCAAACCATAATACAAAAACAATTCATATACATATCCATGTAGCACTTAGGGAATATAAAATATTTAATGATGAAAATAAAATTGAAAAAATTTACATTAATTAAAAAAAAACTACTAATAAGTAAAATAAACCAAATCTAATAAGGATTATACTTATAATTTTACTGTTTTACATTTTTTTTTCTCACGCTTTATATAAATGTGTTTAGAACAATATTATACCAATGATTGTTGTCGGTTCGCAGTATATTTGTGCATCAATATGTATAAATTTTGCCCAGGTCGGATTTGTATAATACCTTGGGCAATCACGTGGGAAAATCATGTATATTTGTATTTTGTGTTTGCGTGCATTGTGTTACTGTGCGTGTTGACAACATGTGTTTGCGTTTGTCTGTGCAAATAAATTTCAATTTCGAAACGTTCTCAAGATTTTTTGGTCGTAAAAATCTGAGCCCTACTGATGACTAAAATACATATATTGCTATATACACATAATTCTGTATGAGCACCGAAATAATTCCCCCCCCCCCCGACATAACTCTCCTCTCCCGATTAAACAGGTAGCAAATTGCCTCAATTGCAATAGATTGGGGTTGTGGACAGTTTGAAAGAAAGAGTACAAATTGATGGACTAAAAATAAGAGAAAAAGAAAGACAGAAACAGAAGTGTAGAGAGAGAAAGAGTTCAAAATAGCACGAACGTGATTGGCGAGTGAATTTTCCCCATACTCAGGTAACGTCACCTGGTGAGAGAGATAACACATGGGCAATATGTTAAGTGATAATTAATTCGTTATTTTTTTCACTTAATTGCTTCCGAAATGTCAACAAATATATCCAAAACATTCAAAATATTTGAATTCAACCCATTTTTGTAGAATTAAGCAAGGATAATAAAGTTTTTAGGAACAAATAAAAATTGAGTCTAATATCAAAATATGTATTAAATTATGAAGGACTTGAGTTTCCACTAATGGAAGTGATTAAAGGAAATTAGTGGGTTTAGGTGGGCTTGTAGTCATTGTTTTCACTGTGACATGCAATTGCGTCCTTCTTAGAGGAGGTTTGAAATCGCATTAGTGATGGGAACCTGGTTGCATCTGATTCTCCAGGTTCAGTGATTGTCTTTATAACAATCCTACATAAATGGGATTCTAAGACGGGGATTTGTCCTGGCTTTCCTCAACCACTATCAACAGCACTAATGAGTGTGTGATTGGAATTGAAAACTAGCCAATGCGGATCATTTCCCGCAGTGTTTCTCAAAGTGGGTGCAGCTGCGAGCCAGAGAGAAATTGATCTGTGTGCCTATTTATGCTGAAAAATATCCACCAAACTCACACTATTCTGAGGAGCCGCAGTCGAACCATTAATTGTACAATTGGGTTCATAGTTTTTTGAAGATTAGTTAATATTTGAGTTTGTTGTACAAAATTACTAACGGTGAGTACAAAAAGTGATGGAATTCTGTTAACAATTTCTATGCATGTCTTCTTAACTTCCGGAAATCACTGTTTTTAACGGGAACAATTACATATGTTTCATAATCCTGGGCTTTACCAATCGCAAAGAAAACCTAGGCACCGAAAATCTTCTTTTACTTGAGGAAAAGGGTCTGAAATAATGCTTCTTTTGACTTTTCAGGGCATAGTGTCTCCCTTTAATGTTGGCAGATATGCTGATATGAATTCTAAATTTTGTGCTGCGCACGACCCGCAATTTAGTAATTCTATAAAGAAAACTTGAGATGCTAATATAAAATTTTTAGTCGCCATGGCGACTGGGATTTGCCCTGCCCTTGCATAATATACATGAAATTTAAGATTTTTAACAAATATTATTAAAATATTCGACTAGAAAGTGGAAGCAGATATAGCAAATTTAATTAGCATGTATCTCAAAAACATCTTGCACACTTATCGATAAGATTACTACTAATTTGATAGCCAAAATAGAATTTATGGACAACGTTAGTATCTTAAGCATTCTTTATTTATAAAATAATAATATGAATGATGTTTATCACATTTACTCGAAAAAAAAGCCACTTAGGAGGAAACCTTAATCATCGATAAGAGGCTTAATACTGACCAATAACCCAACTATGAAATATGAGAATTTGGTGATCAAATATGTATAAGCACTGTAACAATTTTTATAACGTTGAATGTTGAGATACTTTTGACATATAGTAAAGTGAACATATAGGAAAGTGCATTTTTAAGAAATTTTACAAGAAACCCTTTTTTTTCCCCCATCAGTGAAGCTAAAACTAAACCAAAAACGTGGTGTCGAAAGTACGAAAAATTATTTTTTTTTACTTTTTTCAACAAAACTCAATTAACGCGACTGCCTTCCTTACGGGTACTGTTTATAAAAAAAAAGAAGCCATTTCGATAAAACTCGCATGGTTTTGGATATGGTTCAAAATAAATGCCATTTCATGAATTTAAAAAAAAATTATATCGCTTATTATATATATATATAATAAGCAATATTAATATTTTTAATGATAATTATCTACACGTTTTGTGTAGTCTTTTAGTTCATTTCACAGTCAAAACTGCGTAAAATTCAGTGAGAGAGTCTCATAGAGATATTTTGAGAAATTCTTGAGATGTAAAGTTTTTCGCAAAAAAAAACACAAATCTTCAGAAAAAGCATTCAAATATATTATTTTCGAACCAAAATCATTAAAGTCGTTTCACTTAATTGACAATAACTACGCTTCAACTCATTGTGGAGATGAAAACGAAACAGTTTTGGATTCTAGGAAAACTGTTATTTTTCAATAAACAAATAGAAACATTTTCGAAAATTTTGACGAAATTCATCATTTGAAGGAGGGCAGTCATCTTGCCGTAGGGCATCTTTCTCTTTTGCTATATAATATATCGTATATATATTTTTTCTTTAGTTCGCCATTAAACGAAAAACATATTTTATTTTAACAAGGTTACAGTGTTCAAATAAATTTTCTCTATACCGGAGGTAAAGTGCATTTCAAATTTTACGGGAGAGCAGTTTAAAAAAGGTGTCTTTTTGGTAAATCTTTATGCTGCTTGTTTTATAAAGTGATTATATATTTGTCATTTACTGGAATGGGATTTGGTATCCCATACCTCTGTACAGTGCAACGTAAGTATAGCGAATTAATAGCTTTATATTCCAATATCGGAAAAAAAATGGGCAGACTGCCCATTTACCTCCGGCATACAGTTACATCTAAAAAATATCGTGAGTATTATCGATAAAATTACTACTGATTCTGCAACGAAAATAAAATTTATGGATAAATTCAGTCTCTTAAGCTTCTCTTATTTGAAATTGACAATAATAACTGCATTTAACCTCTTTACGGAGCCAAAAAAATTGCATGTAACAACTTAATCAGAGCCGAGAGCCTTATTACCGACCATTACTATAATACAACTTGAAAAATTGGCGATCAAATACTCGTATGTTTAAAACTACAGTAATTTTTCGTACGATGATTTACTCGTATGAAGAAGTAAAAATACTATTATATAAATAAAATACTGTATTTTTAAGAAAATATTTCGTAAGGAAACTTTTTCCTCCATCGGTGAAGTTAAAACTAAACCAAATAGGCGGTATCGAAAGCACGAAAATACATTTTTTACTTCATCTACCAAAATTCAAATAATTAATATGTGAAAAACAAATAAAAATTTAAAAATAATATAAGTGAGCTTCACCAAAGTTTGCGAGTAAATTGCTTTATTTTTTCTTGCAATATAGCTATATTTTCTTCTTTAGTCCACCATTAAACAAAAAACCTATTTTATTTTAACAAGGTTTCGGTGCTCTCTTTACCGAACATCCTAATCCAAGCACGTTTCTTCGAAAAGTCCTTTTTATTATCATTATTATTATTATTCATACCGAGAAACTGGTAGTGATTTACTGGTCACGCGGGAAAATACTTTTAATGAGAAAGTGATTTTTTTTTTGGCATTTATGTATATATTTTCCAAAAAATAACTTCCGCAGTGTTGTTTGCTTTTCAATAAATAGCATTTTATAAGGTTACTTTAGAACGAAATTATTCACGTTTTCTGTGATCAGGGATTTGGCTTATGCAACCGATGCTCGTGTGATTTTTTTTTAATATTTTGCTGCCTACTTGATATGAAATAGGACCGGAATTGCGTATGAATTTAAAGCTCCAATTTATTTCCAACTTCATTCGGAATTCTGAGAAATTTAGCGCCAGCTCTTAAAATGAATATTCATTAAATCGGAAAAATTTCTGAATAGTGATGTGAAAGAGGAGAGAGAGAAGAAGAAAAAAAATGAAAAAGCTAATAATCCAGTATAGAAATTCAAATTATTTGAAATGTATTCCGGTTCATGTTTCTTTGGACTTTAAAATATTTTGACTTAGAAATTGAAATGCTAATTTGAATACGTACAATGAACCGCCCTAATTTCAGTACGGAAGTGTACTATAACTTCAGTAACAGGCTGTCGGACCTGGGCTCTGTCCCTTCCGGGATATAAACACTTAACTCGTGAGGGTTGGGTCGTCTTGGGGAAGAAAAAGTCTGCGGTTTTCCTGGTGGGTGGGTTTGAACCCATGCACTCATTTCATCTATGACTACATATCTTACCAACACACCACAACAACACTTCAGCAACAGCCTGGAAAGAAATAGAGATGGTCATATGTTATATCAATTCCCAGCTTTGTAGAAAAATAAATATGATGATGAAAATGTACATTCAAATTCGGTTAGGCCCCTTTCACACGGAGCGGATGCAGACGCGGGTCCGCATGTCCTTTTACACGAGCTCTGAAGTTTGAAATTCGTGCATAAAAACTTTTTATTCACAATTTTTGTAATTATTTTTCTCCTTTATCTCTGATTCAGTGACCATAGGCAGCCTAGAGCTATTCTTTGATTCTTTGGTGGTTTAATCTAGAGCCCTATAGAATATGGGTATAAAGATGCCTTCGTTCCGATCCTCACAAGTAGTCAGTCGATGGGAGAAAATATCTTAAAATATTTTCAAAAGATTTTGAAAAAGAAATCTGTCTTTTCGGAAAAATATGAAAGAAAAATTCCAAAAACATCGAATGATGTTCAAAAAAAAACAAAAAAAACAGGAGATATTATAGACAGTTTGCAAGTAGAAAAAAAAAGGAAGGGGCGGAGACTTTCAAAATGCCTGTGCTTAGAAATATTCACATCACAATTCTATCTTATGTCGGGATTACACTATAAAAGTTTTGTAAAAGCTCTTTGATTAAACGTGAAAAATTCAACCGGTTGCATTTGATTGAATGCAACCGAGTGATTGTTGTTTTTTTTAAGTTTTATATTTGCTCGAATGCAACCGATAAATTTATTGGTTGCTTTTTTTTCAAGTTTTATAAAATAACTTTCATAAACCTTTTAGAGTGAAGTTTCATCACTATATTAGTAACATCTGAAGTATAAAATTTCACGTTTTTTTTAGTTTATAGACTCAATATCGAGTAAAATAGACTTGTAGGTTTCGGGGGTGGGGGGGGGGTCATCACAGCATGCGATGCATTACAATACGCAATGCACCAAAAATAGCAATATTCCACTATTTACAGTGCCCCGCAATACAGCATAAAACGTAATGCACCACAATACGCGATGTATCGCAATAAGCGAATCACCATAATATACGCAAAAAGTACTGTATTACAGTAAACAATATATGACGCGATGCGCTGTAATGTGCAATGCACCACAATAAGCAATACAGCATAATACGCAATGCGTCCCAATAAGCAATACAGCATAATACGCAATGCGTCCCAATAAGCAATACAGCATAATACGCAATGCGTCCCAATAAGCAATACAGCATAATACGCAATGCGTCCCAATAAGCAATACAGCATAATACGCAATGCGTCCCAATAAGCAATACAGCATAATACGCAATGCGTCCCAATAAGCAATACAGCATAATACGCAATGCGTCCCAATAAGCAATACAGCATAATACGCAATGCGTCCCAATAAGCAATACAGCATAATACGCAATGCGTCCCAATAAGCAATACAGCATAATACGCAATGCGTCCCAATAAGCAATACAGCATAATACGCAATGCACCACAATACGCGATGTATCGCAATAAGCGAAGCACCATAATATACGCAAAAAGTACTGTATTACAGTAAGCAATATATCACGCGATGCGCTGCAATGTGCAATGCACCACAGTAAGCAATACAGCATAATACGCAATGCACCCCAATAAGCAATACAGCATAATACGCAATGCACCACAATAATCAATACAGCATAATACGCAATGCACCACAATAAGCAATACAGCATAATACGCAATGCACCACAATAAGCAATACAGCATAATACGCAATGCACCACAATAAGCAATACAGCATAATACGCAATGCACCACAATAAGCAATACAGCATAATACGCAATGCACCACAATAAGCAATACAGCATAATACGCAATGCACCACAATAAGCAATACAGCATAATATGCAATGCACCACAATAAGCAATACAGCATAATACGCAATGCACCACAATAAGCAATACAGCATAATACGCAATGCACCACAATAAGCAATACAGCATAATACGCAATGCACCACAATAAGCAATACAGCATAATACGCAATGCACCACAATAAGCAATACAGCATAATACGCAATGCACCACAATAAGCAATACAGCATAATACGCAATGCTACGCCATCGGCGATTCGGTGCAATAAGCAATGCATCATTTTAGGCAATGCAGCACAATAAGTAGTGCATCCTTATATTAAGGACACCACAAAAAACAATGCACCACTATATCAGGGTACCACATTTAACAATACAGCACAATACTTAATGCACCTCCATCGGTAATACAGGACAGTGCTTATTGCTCCACCATCGGCAATACAGCACAGTGCTTATTGCACCATCATCGGCTATGCAGCACAATAAGCAATGCGCCACCACAGGCAATACAGCACAAAAATTATTGCACAACCATATTCAAAGCACTACAATAAGAAATGCTCCACTATATTCAGTGCACCACATTAAGCACAATACGCAATACACCACAATAATCAAAACGACACAATGCATAATTTACCCCCATCGGCAATACAGCACAATAACAAATACACTCACCAACGTAGGCAATACAGCACAATAACAAATACACCACCACCGTAGGCAATACAGCACAATACCTCATGCACCGCAATGCCGCATAATATGCGATGCATCGCACTAAACAAAGCACATAATACGCAATGAGCCACAATAATCCATAAGCACTGCATTACAGTAAGCAATACAGTACTCAGTGCACTACAACACGTAAAGCATCACAATCAGTAATGTAGTAATGTGTGTAATCAGTAATATTGTACACCACAAATAAGCAATGCAGCATAGTATGCGATGCATCGCAATTAGCAAAGCACTATAAAAATCACTATAGTACGCAATGCACTATAAAAATCACTATAGTACGCAATGCACCACAATACGCATTAAACGTGGCATTGCGA